>NW_024081055.1:1374112-1571020 GCF_003009895.1 Hyaena hyaena | reverse complement strand
TGGGCATGGAGAAGGGCACTTGTGGGGATGAGCACTGGGTGTTATATGGAAACCAACTTGACAATAAACTATTTGTAAAAAAAAAAAAAAAAAAAAGGAGGCTGGGAAATGGTACCAAAGGGCTTCTCCTGAATCTGTAATGCTTCATTCATTTTAAATTATACTGAAATAAATAGGACAAAATGGTAAAATCCAATGGAGGCAGGCAATGGTCACACAATTTATTGTTTTACTCTGTACTTTTTCTTTCAACTGTTTCATACTTAAAACAACACCAACAACAGGGCTTATCTGGAGCTAGAATCTGATCCACCAAGAGGACAGTTCAACCCACATAATTATCATCACCTCTTACAAAATGTTAAAATGCCCTGCCATCCCCAGGAGAATTTTCATTCTCTTCCCTGCCAAAACAAAATAGGATCTTTGCAACAAGTCCTTCAATTTTGTTTGAGAAACTCATGCAAAAGGAGGAGAGCTTTTAGCTTTCCTATGATATTACAGGTTTTGAAATAGAAGTTTCAGACAAAACTATCCTGCCCCTCTGCGTCTCCATCAAAGCCTGATGTTCTTTGAAAAACAAATTACAAGGGGGTTCTGTTCATTCCTCACTGATCCCAAATCACAGAAAAGATAATAAATAAGATTAACTTCCCACCTTCAAGGACTTCTGTGTGACAGACTTTCAAATGTAGACACCAAGCTGGAAGAGTTTATTTTCACTTTTCCTTTCACCTTTTAAGCTCAAATTTATAAGAAACTACCAGAAATACTAGGACTTTTTATTACACTTCTGTGAGCTTTCTGTGAGCTTCCATTTAAGAAATGACTTCTTCTTTTATATTAAAGACAGACCAGCTGAAAATACTCCGCCCTTCTCCATGTCATGCTTGAGAGTGGAAGCTCCCCCACAATACAGGACAGAATCAGCTGAACAGCTTTCAATAGATCTAGACCATGCATCCCACCTGTGTCAGGTTCAACAATGACACTCTCTGTAAACCTGTCCCTGACCTCTGCTGATTCCAATTCTCTCTTAGCTCTAGGCTCCAATAAAAATAGGGGGCCAGAGAGAACATCAAAGATGGATTCAAGGGCACATGTGGGCAAAGAGAGCTACATACAAAGACAAAGGTAGGTATGATATAGTGAAAAGAGCAACTAGCTTACGAGCCAGCAGCTCTGTGTTCAAATTCTGGCTTACTGGGCTAAGCAACCAGGTCATCTTAACCTCTCTGAATCCCTTTTCTCTCTGTACAATGAGCAAGGTAATATGCCACTTTCATGCAACAGTTTTATGCTTTGAAATGTTGGGAATATTACATAGGCATAAGGCAGTGAAAGAAAATCCCTATCGTTGGTTCCCCTACTAGCCCAAAGCCTTGAACACACTATTATGTCTACAAGTCAGATTTTATTCTTTTCCCTATATGCTCATTAGTCATTGCTGTTGGTTTCATCTCTTCCACTTCTTTTCCCATTTTCTCAACAGGCTCTTTATTAACCTCCTAACACACCATGCCATGTGTGTTATTTGAACCTTTGCACTTCTTGACTTCCCAGTTTTGGTGTCTGACTGAATTTTGGTTGAAATGAATATGCACCGTTCATAAGCAGATCACCAAGTGATAGACACCTTTCAAAAGACAAGTTAACCAGGGTGCCTGGGTGGCCCAGTAGGTTAAGTGTTCAACTCTTGATTTTGGCTCACATCATGATCTCATGGTCATGAGATAGAGCCCTGAGTCAGGCTCTATGCTGGGGGTGGAGCCTTCTTGGAATTCTCCCTCTCTCTCCCTCTCTCTCAAAAACAAAGACCAGTTAACCAGATATTAATGAGTCACACCATTCATCGGGGTGGTGTCAAAAAGTGCCAAGGTTTTGGGGCGCCTGGGTGGCTTAGTCGGTTAAGCGTCCGACTTTCGCTTAGGTCATGATCTCACGGTTCGTGGGTTCGAGCCCCGCATCGGGTTCTGTGCTGACTGCCAGCCCAGAGCCTGGAGCCTGTTTCAGAGTCTGTGACTCCCTCTCTTTCTGACCCTCCCCTGCTCACGCTGTCTCTCTCTCTCTCCTAGAAATAAATAAAAAACATTAAAAAAAAAAAAGTGCCAAGGTTTTTAACAGAGGGGTCTCTGAGTCTTAAGCAAGGAAATACTTCCAAGCCTTAAGGCTATGCCACAGCCTATGCCAGACTGCAAGTTTTGTAACAACATTGCAATAAAATCGACAAACTTTATTAGCTTCTTCTTCCCTGGCAACACAATATTTGCAAATAGGAAGGTTGATATTTCCTGTTTCATCTCATTTGGGGGAATTTACATTTTTAAAAATGTGTATCTATGTTCAAAAGGCACCCCATCTTCTATTTCTACTGATTTTCAGCTCAAGCTTCCTCCTCTACAAGGTAGGAATGTTGGGGTGCCCACTGCTTTATTCTCTTTCCACTCTTCTACTCAGTCATTACCAAGGGAAGAAGAGTCACTAATATGAATTTTCAGAGCATCACCTTTGACTGGCAGACATGGTCACTACACTTTGGCTATTCTGTCTTCTTCTGTCCTCCTTTATGAAGCAGGGGTATGGTCCTAACCTGTCTATTTGGATGAATAACTCAGAGGTTCAGAACAACACCACAGACCAGGTTCTCTTCAGTTCAGCAGAGGAGAAAAGAGGATATTTGAATTCAGCCTCTATCCTTTGCCTTGTCTCCATTCCAGTTCTAGCAGACATCCCTGCATTCAGAATTATAGGGCACTTGTTTTCCATTAGTCTAGAGACTCCATATTCTCATCAGACAGACCTCTAAAAGGGCAGCTTTACAGCCTCAATTTAGGGTCATGAGTTTGAGTGTGTTCTTGGAGGTAAAAAGTCAGGCTCACACAGCACATACTGCTAGATCAATCCCACCTTGCACTGGACAATGTTCTTAGATAACCCAACAATGGGATTTCATCTAGAGGACATTTCAATGTCCCCTAGAAGCACCTCTTGCACAAAAAGGTAAGGCCAAAGTTCAGTGAGCATGAGCAGACCCTTCTTACCATTGCCAGAGCCTGTAGCTGGATATGATCAGTCTTCCCTAGCAGCCTACACTCTCCTATTTTGAGGAAATGTGGGAATACAGTAAGACTGTTGACAGTTTGGGAACCCAGAATCACCACAGGACAAAATTCAACATCAGGTTACAGGTGAGCATCAGAAATCAAGTCAGAGGCATGATCAACCAGCTTGGGGATAACCTCTGATCTATCACCAGAGGTTAAAGGGTTTGTTAGTGTCAAATACTCAGGGTGATGGAAGCAAAAACACTCAATGAACATGCTGATAGGGCATGGAAACCATAGTCACAGGGGTCTCTGCCTCCTGCCTTGGAAAGAAGTCTCAAAAAGGAAACCTGGGTCTGAAGTCAGTATGATTATAATTATTGAGTGGTACCTAAACATTCTAGGTGGCAAGACAGACTGTGAAAACATTTTCTTGACATTTTGCTATAGAGCAGGATATTTGAAAAAGACAATGAGAAATAAACATGTGTTAAAGGATCCTTTACTCTCCCCCTCTCCATATGGAAAAAGAACTGATTTCCATAAAAGGTGTTCATCTGATATTCTGGCAGGATATCACTTCTACTGTTGTCTTAGTTCAAGAGATAATTGATCATAACATCTGCACTTCCTTTATGCAAATGTGTGGCTGAGTTTTCAGCAGTAAGTCTTCACATGCCATCAACAGTCTCCTGTTATAAACAAGCAGCACCCACAGAATCTTCCAAGCAACATGGGTCCCTAGAGATGCTTCCCCCACCCCTTCTTTTGGAAGTGAAGGGAGAACTTGCAATGGTCAAAGATAATTTTAAAAAGCAAAATAGCACACCCCTTCTGGATATTCCCAAGGCATGTGAATACACCAAAGAGTCTGAAATATCCAGCCAAAAAAAAAAAAAAAACCCAAAAACCTATGATTAACATTTTTAACTTAATAGTTGCCCCAACCTAAGTGCCCATACATCTTTCTTTTCCATGTAACAGCTATAAGCAGCCCATATCACAGAACTGACATTCAAAAGGACATACGTTGGAAATTTCTCTTGTGGCTTTACAGGCACAAGGGATTTGGAGGCAGGTATCAACGACCTCTCATGTCTTATCCAAATGCTGAAGGGAAGGGAAGAGTGACAAAACACATTTCCTACAGACACATTTTAGTGGTTCAATTTTATTCCTACCATGTATGAATTACTACAGTTATGGCTGAACAGCCAAACAGAACAGAAACCAGTAGGCTGCAGCATTATTATACCTAGCTGAAGCAGGCTGCACTGCTTTATAATAGTTTATATTCTGAACCCCAGCCATACAAGGGAACAAATCCTTTTTCACATCCCTCAGACCTAATGGAAAGACAGGACATGCTAGAAGCTGACCTTGGCAGCAGCCTTTTCCTGGAGAATCACTGTCCCAGATTGATTCCTTTTGGCTGAACCTCTTCAGACCCTGGGTCTGAAAGACCTGTGTTTCAGTTCAGGCAAGTCCATGGGGTGAAGTATAAGCAAAGAAATGAAAAGTGTAAGGAAGGGATCAGAGAAGGTCAACTCTTGCTTTAGCTAGCTATCACTGCATCAAAAACCACCCTAGCACTCAGGTGTAAACCAATGATTTATTATTGTTCCCAATTTTGTGAGCCGGCTGATCTCACCTGTGAAATTCTGTTGCACAACTAAAGCCATTCATGTGGCTGTATTCAACTGGAGGCTCACCTTGGGCTGGAATAATTAAGGTACGTCCTTGTCCTCTGGGGTCTCTCACACCATTATAGAGTCTAGCCTGGACTTAGCTACAGTAGGGCACCAGGGCCCCAAGAGAAGCGGAGGGAGAGCTTCCAATTCTCTTATGGCCTCAGCTGAGAAATCCCATATCACTTGGGTTGCAGTCTATTGGTCAAGGCAAGTCCCAAGGCCAGCCCAGATTCAAAGGTCAAAACTTCACCTCTCGGTGGGAGAAGAAGCATCCACACAGAGAAACAGGACAGTTGCAGATGGTTGTTTTTGGAGAACCTCTACCACAATGCCCAATGCTACCCACCGCCCAGCATGAGTTGGTGGTAAACAGAAAACAAGACATCATTCCTGACAAAGAGGGTGCTATGAGAACAAATCCCAAACTTGGTCCTTTTTTATCTAGATCTATACAATCATTTATAAGGACAAAAGCAAAACGTTACCATGGACTCCTATGGACTCCAGTTGGCACAAACTAAATGAGCACCTAACATGTTCTACTCTCTCAATTTTGAAGGTTAACTCTTTTTCGGAGATGATTGGAATAATGTATTCTGGATAAACATTAAGTGCTTTTATGGACAAATTGTATTCCCTGGCTACTCGGTTAATGGTACATTAAACTTCTAACTCAGTTCATGTTTTTATCCCTCACTTGCCCTTCTTCCCAAGAAGTAAGCAAGTTTTCTCCTTGTCACCAGTCCACCTTATCTCTGAGGCTGGATGTAGCCATGACCAAAGGAGAAAAGCTATTTATTTAACACTGTTATCACCTTCCCTTAAAGGAACCAGCTCTTTGTTTTGCCTCATTCACCATTTGAAGCATAAGGGAAAGATGAGTGGGCTGGGCAGCTGCCTACATGGTACATTCTGAGGGACGGTAAGAAGGCGCCCTGCCCAAAAATAATCTTCGCAGCTGCCATGACATGATGCCTCAGATTCCACCACAGAGATTCATTTCATTCATTTATGGTGCTGACTCTCTTGGAATACAAGGACAGAATGCAAAGACCCCAGGATATGGGAACACATGGGGTCCACCAACATCTATTAGCTTCCCAACCTAGGGTCGACTGAGCCAGGGATTTTGAACAGTGAGGAAAAACCAAGCAGGTCTGGGGATCTGTGAGGACGAGGAAGGTGGATGTAACATCAGTAAACAGGCTGTATGTTCCTGAAGGTGGGAATACCCCAATAGACATGGATGAAGAAATAAGAAACAACTCCCCAATTTCATGATGTCTTGAAGGTTGTGTGTGGGAGGGAAAGATAAGGCATGGTGGAGAGAGGGAGACTCTAAAAAAAGCAAAAGACTACACTTGGGGTACCTTCTTCCCCAACTTACCTTCTGGACATCTTTTAAATCAGTATTTTTAAAATCATGATTGTTAAAACAATACTGAAAAAGCATTAAGGAATCAGTGTGGATAACAAAAAGAACTCAAAGAAGAAATTTTGAATTAAGTTTTACCCACCCATGAAAGGTGCAGAAAAGACTATAAACCAAAAGTAGCTAATACTTTTTTTTTTATAGTGATGATTATTTTATTTTTTTTATTTTTTATTTATTTTTTATTTTTTACAAATAGTTTATTGTCAAATTAGACTTATTTTGCTGATCCTTGAACAATGTGGGAGTTATGTGCTGACTTCCATGCAGTCGAAGATCTGTACAGAAATTTTGACTCCTCAAAGATTTAATTGCTAATAATCTACTGGTGACCAGAAGCCTTACCAACAATATAAACAGTCTATTAACACACATTTTGCATGTCATATACATTATATACTGTATTTTTATAATAAAGCTAGAGAAAAGAAAATGTTAAGAAAATCATAAGGAAAGAATTCATAAGGAAATGTTAAGAAAATCAAATGAAAAGAAGATACATTTACAGTGCTGTACCATATTTATAAAAAAATAATTCATATACAAGTAGATCCATGCTTCAAACCCATGTTGTTCAATGGCCAACTGTATCTTAATTTTCATTATGTTCTGAGAATTTTAGATACGAGTTATTTGATCATCACAAAAGTCTTATGATGCAGGGGCTTTTATTATCCCCGTTTTAGAGACAGGGAAACTGAGGACAGGAAAGGAAGTTGACTTGGGCAGGTTCTCATGGCTAGTATATGGGAAAACCAGAATTTGAACCAGGTTGTCTGATTACTAGAACTCAGAGCCTCTACTCTTTATCACCACACTATGATGCTTACCAGGGACCATCGTGTACCCAAGTGTTTATGCACAGAACATGCTAAAACAGTAAGGAATTGTTTCAGTACTGACCTCCAAGAAAGGAAATTTTGAATCTGACCTTATTTATTTTTTTTATTGAATTACTACTAGCATTGTTGGAATTTCTAGTGTATGTGCTTTCCATTTAAAAGTAAAGCATGGTATTAAAATAATGTGTTTCCTTCAAAAATAACATATGGAAGTTATTTTTCTAACATTTACTCATAGTGACTCAGAATTTATGGTCAAGGAATAATGAAAAACTGCTAGAGAAATAACTCTCTGTCTCTGAGAAGCATTCATTTCTTTCCTGATTTTCATAAAACCAAAGCTTGTGATACAAAGTTAAGCTGCCTGAAGCCTGGGCATACTGAACACACCCTGGGCATCTCAGGAGATGAGATTTTGACCAGTCTGACCCTGTAAGGAGTGAAGTGACCTCCCTGTAAGACCAAATACCACTGGAGAATCTGAGGGCCAGCACTGATAAAATACCTATCCCTATTTCTTGCTCGAGATGATCTACTTATCTTCTTCCTTTCTCCTCTCCATCAACCTCAAACACACCCACCCTCTTCTTTTTGTGGTGAAGGCGTGGAGGGAGCCATTTTGCTAAGGTGGGAAAAGATCTCCAAACCGCAAGTGAAATCACTTTCATAGATTGCCACAATTACAGATCTAGCCACTTAGACTACTTTAATAGAAATCCAAGTGAAGGTATAGCCAGAGAAGACATCAATCTCTCTCCGTACATTGCGAATGCTGGAAAGCACGAAGTCAGAAAATGAGGAGGCTTGCTTACTCAGAGGGAACTGTAGTATTCAGTATTTAAAATCCAGCAAGAGAACTTCCTGCCCTACAATATGGCTTTGAGTTCATTGAAGTGAATCACATACTTGGAATGAGAAATGGATTTTCCAGAAGGCAATGCTAAAGATACAATTTATCCAGCGGAAGGAAAAGCATCTCTGTCTCCTGTAGAGTCTCCCCCTGGTGTTCTCAACCCAGCACAGTAAATAACACGTTCCTCCCACTAAGACGCAACTGGGATTACATGAGAAACTTTCCTTAGTGGTCACGATGATGATTGAGAGGCACTGCTGGCACTCAGTGAATGTCAGCCAGGGATGCTAAATGTCCTGCAATGTGCCATTAAAGCACACTGCCAGGGGAGACTTTCCTAACTGAAGTAGCACCACGAGCATCCCTAGAATACTATTATATTAGACAGCTGCCACGTGCTCTCTTCAAAGATGTCAATCACCAAACCTGCTATCTACTCATCTAGAATGAACATATTAACTCTCCATGGTGGAAAGTCATGGTCTCCTCCTCATTTTCTTAATTATGTGGAAAGACTGTAACTCAACACTACCCTCTCCCATTGAAAGGGATCAAAGGGATTACTTAAATAATATGTACATGTGGTGGATAGACAATACTAGGAGAAAATCCCACTTTAAGTACAAGTAAGATCTGTGGAATTCTGTGAGATACAAGGACATCAAGTGGTTGGATTTGAAAAAGAGGTAGTGAATGCATGGCAAAGAATTGAGCCAAATTAGGCTATCACATGCCTTTCCTGCCCTCCTCCCCTTTCTTCCCAATAGTTATTGAGTGACCACTATCTGTAGGCATTGTGTGAAACACTGAGCAACAATGGTGAGCAAAAAGTGCACGGTTTTTACTCTCATGGAGCATACATTCCACTGGGGGTGAAAGGAAAACTAACATTAATAAAATAATCACACAAATAAACTCATGAATAAGGACCAATGTGATCATCCGTAGTTGCCAGCTGCATTACCTCTAGATATAAAGAGCTATCAGAGGAATATTGTCTGTGTTCCATTATCAGCAAGTTATTAGTAATTAGTAATTAGACCAGCCACAAAACTCTGAGAGATCCATTTTTTCCTATGCATGCAAATGCACATTGCTTTGGCTAGTAAGATGGACTCTTAGCGGCTAGGAAAGAATCTAGTAGATTTATCAGAACAAACAGTGAGGGCATGTAAACATGATTCATTTCAGCTCAGCGTGAGTCATCATGGGTGAGTGACCCTACTTCCAGATACAGTCTTGATAACTCCCTCCCACAGAGAGGTCACACACTATCAACAACCCAAGTAGTCTTAATATCCCTCATGAAGCCTTTCAAGAGCAGTGACTGTCATTAAACTAATTACACAAATGCTTATAGAATGCAAACTCTGGGCTTTGTTTCCCATAAAACCTGAATATATAAAGATGAATAAGAAGTAGCTCTCGCTGCCCTCAAGGGGCTCTGATCAGAAAAGAAGGGATACAATGTGCTAAGTGCCCCATGAACACAAGGACCAAGTGTTGTGGGGAGGAGAGGAAGAGAGGTTTACTCCTGCACTGTGTTCTGAGATAACTCTGGCTCCAAAGAAGAATGGCTGGGGATAGAGAACTTGAGTCTCAGCTTTTTCTGGTAGAGATCATTAATGGTGTTTGCTTTGGACAGACTATCCCAAAATCAACAAGTCTGGCTTTATTATTGAGTCTGGATTCTCTATGACGTTTTTTGTCCTAACCTGAATATCAAGTGCTACTTGATATTAGCTGAATGAGATGAGAGAACTCCCTGCATGCACATATGGGCAGCTATGACTTTCTCTTTCCACACCTTTTGAACACTGCCTGCCACTCCCAGAACCCTTCATCCCAGCTGACAGTCTTCAGTGTAGCTGCTGCTACAGAGAATGGAAAGGGCTCCCACCCTTTCTCGTCTTCCACCCCGACTTTGCCCAGACAGGAGTGAGGGCTTCCAGCCAACCCACCAGCACTCAATCTGCTGACTCCATTCTTTGAGGTCAAACTAACTAGAGCTTGTTGCCTCCCAAGGCTAGAGAAGCTGCTTGGTTTACTTTTCAGGATGGGTCTCCATCTGGAAGCAGTAGGAAGCCAAAGCAAAAACCTCATTTACCTGCTGGGGAAATGTGAACAACTAAAAAGTCCATCGGGACAAGAACAGGAAGAATTCCAGAGTTAAGTCCCCTCCCCGGAAACAGAAATCCAAGTTGTAAAAATAAGAAAGAGTAAAATAAAATATACTTTTTTTTAGGGCTCCTAGCCTTTTCCCTCACTCTCCCCCTCTCACCTTCAGCTCATAATCTTAATATTTGCCACTCCTCTGTAGGGAGGCTAACAGACAAGTCCATAAGGATGCAAAGAACATCGCTTAGGTGAGGCAAAGTAAATTTCTCGCTACCACACCAAGCTGAATCAGCTTATCTGTATTGGTCAAAATTTTCCACAACAATATCCTTTGAGGCTGAAAATGCCTCTGTGTTAAGTTCACTCCATTTCTTCCAGTTTTCAGGAAAGGTATCAAACATGGGAGTGAGAATAATAACCATCCTTTTTTCAAAAAACCAGTACAGCAGATTGTGTCAAAGGATTTAGTATTATTTCCACACAACATCCATGAACACTTTTTGATGGTGAATATATTTATGTATGAAAACCACTCCCACTAACTTCTGAGAGAGCATGAGGTGACTTTTAATAAAAGACACATAGTGAATAAGGCAGCTGAAATAGGAAATCAAAAAGTGGCAGTACTGTATCTTGAAAATTGGACTAGAGATGAGCATTATTAACCCCCTAATTGAGATCAAGAAGGCAGCACCTGGAATTCAGAGATTCCCTTTTCACCATGACTTCTACCCAGACTGCATTCTCAGGTGATATCCTGGCTTTTGTCTGGGGACCCATGACTGGTCAAAGTCCCTACCGGCTCTTTTGGAGCAGCAAAGAATGACTGACCAAGATGAAATGATATCTGGGGTGACATGACAACTTCCTCAAATCTTGGAGGTACAACTCACAACTCTGATACTGATATTTTAAAGGCTGTGGGACCATAGATCAATGCAGAACTATCTGAGTATCATCCAGGCATAAGAGACCAATTTAGCCACTGCCTACTTTTACTAAGAGGAAATGATCTTTGATAACGATGTGTGTCACATTCAGAGGATGAAGCAGAAGGTATTATCAACATCACCAATCAGATGGCATAAGGTTAATTGTGCTAGGGTTCTGACGTAGGGGTTTACAAAAGGTATATTCCAAAAACTCACTTCTACATGCTGTGAGGCAAAAAACTACCATGGTCAGAGAGCTGGTGTTATAAAGCAGAAACCCACAATGCTATCACTCAGCAACTTGAATATGAATCCAGAATGGTCCTTCCTTTTCCCCAGATCCTCAAGGCACTAGGAGACTCATTCTGGAGTTTTCACCTTTTAAATACCTCCCCAGCCCACCTCTGCCCTTCCTTCTCCATGGCCACTCAGGTACTCATGAAGTAGACCATTCTGAGAGCTTCCTGCCTTGACCCTTTCAATCTTGCCTCCACACATCATCACCAATTCATCTAATCATGAATTCCATTGCTCTGAGGTATATAATGACTTTCTATCTTCAGGTGGTAAAATTTAAACCCCTTTGGCATCTTCTGATGCCAAACTAACAACCTAACAATATTGTCTACTGTCTAACAATAGATTGTCTACCGTCTCCTCTTTATTCCCATGCTATGTTATCATAGCCTTTTCTCCATCACAACATATCCCATGCTCTAAGTGTCCCCAAATACTCATTCTTTCTTAGGCAAGCTCTTTGCTTTTTCATACACCAATACCTGGACCTAAAATGCTTCCTCCCACCATCTGCACCTGGAACCCTTACTCAAATGTCAATTTTCCCAAAACCTTTGGGCAGAATTATCTATTGCTTCTGTATTTACCTATCCCTGTGTATGCCTGTTTCCTCTACACAACGAGTAAGTAATTTTGGGTGCCCACCATGCACCAAGAACACAAGAGTGAGTAGAAAAAGAAGAAGCTCTGTTCCAGCTATCATGGAATCCATGACAAAGGTCATGGATGTAATAATTGCTCCAAGTGCCACAGGAGAAAAGCACATGGGCTTTGAGAATCAATAAAAGATGTACGTGACTTAGGAGGCTCAGGGGAAGGCTTTTCTAAAAGCCTTAGAGGTTTCTGAGCTGCAATCTGATGGGTGCACCAGGCAAAGGAAGACAAGAGTTCAGTGCAAACCAGAGCCTTCAAACCCATTCCAGTCCCTGAACTGTTTGTTACCATTCTGTAACAACATTAACACAGTAATTGAGGAGAAGCATTTAGAAATTTTTAGAGCAATTTGACAGAGTCATTTTCTATCTCTTGGATCTAATAAAATACAAAGCTTGTATTTTGTGTCTTTTTTATTCATTTTATTTTTCTTGTACTTCATTTTTATTATCTTTATAAAAACATCAGTCTGTGATGGATTACAAAATTAAAGAATGACTACTGTTTCATCACAGATAGTCTGAGGAGCACTGGTCCAGCCAGAAGGAAAATGTGAATTGCCCCCAGAGTGGGGAGCATGGGAGAAAATGAGGTGAAGCTGGCATCTGGGAGTATCAAGCTCATGCGTGATGACTGAAGTGGTGGTCACCATTTCCAACAACTGGGGAGAGAGGATGGAACCTGAGCAGAAACCTCAAAGGGCTTCAGTGTGCAATGGGTGATGGAGAAGGATAAGTCTCAAAGGGAGACAAAGGAAGAAAGGCCAGACAGGCTGAGCTACAAGACGTGTGGAGCCTGAGAAGCCAAGGGGAGAAAAGGGTTCAAGTGGGTGGTTTGCAATGTTGAATCCAACTTAGAGGACAAGCTGACTGAAAAAATGTCACCTGGATAAAGAGACATAGGGCTCGCTGCTGGCTTTAGCAGAAGCAACATGGTGGAGATGTGTGGTGATCTGGAAAGCATGAAAAAGCCAGGAAGTTGAGGACAATGAGGCAGGCAATTGAACAGCAGTAAGAAGGGAAGAGATTCGGTAGCTGGCAGTGGATGTGGGCACATATGTAGCTTTGGTTGGGGTCATTATGTTGTTTTAACGAGAGACATTGGAGCCGTTTTCAAAGATGACAAACTGCTGTCGAGAGGGAGAGAATGAATACAGAGAAGAGAGGAAATATAACCACTAGTTTCTGTTTTTGGAGAAAGGTGGTAAGGTTGGTATCCAGAGCACAAGTAATACAAGGAATGTTAATTTCCAAAATGCAAGTGCTATGGAAACAATGGCCTGTGAAATATGCATCAAGAGGAAGTAAAGGAAAAAAGGAAGGAGAGACATCAATGGACTGAGGTGGTTTTTGAGTCGGAAGACCAGTGATTATGGAAAGAAGGAACAAGACAACTGGAAGGAAAGAATGTTCTAGTCAGAGAGGTGAATTCTGTTGTTTCGGAGGCTATTTGTTGTGTTGAATGTCTTGAAAACTATAGAAGAGCATCCTTCCAAATTCCTCCTTATTTTCTAGGAGGAGTCCTCATCTAAGACATAGCATTCCTCCCTCTGCCTCTGCTTTATTTAATGTTGGCAGAAATGTGTGCTGGTTGACTTGCTCACATTTGCTCTCTGCACAGATGCTGTGCTGCTGCCTTCCAGTTATTAATCTTCTCTGCAGCACATCCATCCAGGCCAACTACTGATAAAGAATGGGAGGGGAAGGGGAAGGCCAAGGATCTAAAGCAGTTCCAGTTTGGGTTGGGTTTGTTTCCAACACTCAAATAAACTGGATGTGTCTTCTGCCATGAACCTGGTGTTCATACTTGGGGGAGTCAAGGAAGCTCACACTGAGCCCTTAAAGTACCAGAAAATCTGTCCATCAACGCTATGGCTCTCTCTTGCCGTCCTCACCTAATGCAATCCCTTGCCTGGAAACCCAGCCATAAACAATTCTACCTCCCCGTCTAGTCATAATGGAGAATTAGCTATCTCTGAGGACTCTTCTCTTCCACTCATATGTCTCATCCATCTAATCAAAGAATCATTACATGGGCCTTTGAGAATTATGCCACTTACTTTTTGAGCAGGGATCACAGATTGGCAGCCCACAGATGGAATCCAGCTGGCAGATAATTTTGTTTGGCCCACACAGTGTTTGAAAGATAGGAACATTTCATATAAAAATCCATCTTTCCAGTATGTTAAAAAAAATTAGGTATCTGGCAATCCACAATGGCAATTTTTCTGCATGGCAAAAATTGGCTAGAGCCGAGCTATGGCTGTTGCCTTTAGATGGGGTGCCATTCACTTCCACCCTCCATGTTCCTACCGCCTTGCATTCAGCCCCCTTCAGAGTTGGCTGGTCCCCTGGCCCCTGGGTTTAGAGAAGCTATATGGTATTGCTTGAATCATCTTTCCCTGAGTCTACATTGTACTCTGTCTGGCAGATCATTTTTATGCTTTATGTTTCAGGTTTGTGGCTGTGTTCTATTTTTTTTTTCCTTCTCAAGGTGGATTTTATTCTCTATTTTTTTGTTATTTGAATTTCTTGAAGTTACTTTTTCTGTTTGTTATTTATATTATTATTTAGTATATTTAAAGGAAGGAAACTACACTGAAAATGCTCTTTTATTTCATCATTAAACATGATGTCTTCCTTCCCTGACTTTTTGGTATCGCCTACTTCTAAAAGGGGCAGTAATAAAACAGACTACAAAGTGTCTGAGTACCAGAAATGATGAAAGTTGTTGCTAAAATGCCTTAAGGCCTAAAAAATTAACTTGCTATAATTTTACACACAAAACCTTAGCAGTGATTTATGCATTAATGAAAGGATCAAGTGAAAGAACAGAAAACAACTTTTAACAAACCTGTTTTCCTTGTTCTGTTTCTTTTCTCTCTAGTTTTCATGGGAATCTAAATATGCAGAAAGATGTAAATAGCCCCTTTTCAGAAAGATTTAAATACCATATCAGAAGATGACAGCAACTTACAGTGTCCATTCCTGGCTGGAAGCAAGCCATGGATGGTCTTCAAGATGTGTAATAATGTCCTGCGAATTTTTAAAGCTAGGCAAGTGGATTTGAGCCTTTTTTTGTGTGTGTGAGAGAAGATCTGCATCCTCAAGGAAAATGAAAGGGTGATCAGAGTTTAATCCCATTGCTTCCCAGTGGGATTGAGGTGCAAGTCTCCTCAGCCTCCATGTCCCTCTGCAGTCCATTCTCCCATAGAGCAGGCAGGGGGTTTAGTAAAACAATCTGCTCATGTTCATTGTTCAAAACTTTCCAATGGCTTCTCTTGTACTTAAAATAGTATCTTACACATGGCCTCCAAGACCCTATAGAATCATTTATTGCCCCACTCTGACCTCTGGTCTTCTCCCCCATCTTGCCCCCTTCCATGGTGAGCACCATGCACAATGACCTCCTTTCTGTTCCTGAACAAATCACGTGTGTTCTGGCTTTCTTGCTTGCTGTTCCACATCCCTCTTCTCCTCTTTCATGGCTTGGCTCCTCCTTGTCATTTGGGTCCCAGTTCCAGCATCACTGTGCCACAGAGCTTCCCTCTAATCATCTAGTCTAGAAGTATCTCTCAGTTACTACACAACTCGTTACTCTTCTCATCTTCACAGCACTAACCACCTGAGATCATCTTGCTCATTATTTGTCTACTTCACTCTCTAGCAGTATTGTCTCCCTGAGAACAGGGACCGTGTCTCCCTTCTTTGCTACTCATTGGCTGAATGACCCAATGCTATAGGTGACAAAATGAGATTTACAGAGAGAATATGGCTCATGCAAATTTCCACAGCTCATCAGAGGCAGAACTCAGCATGTAATCCACAACTTCTAAAATCAATCCAAGACCTTCTTCATCATCTCTTAGGGCAGTAAAAGAGAACTCTTACTAGGGATGCTTAGAAGATAATGGAAAAGTAAAGACGGTGAGCTGTATTTTTATTTTGTTGATCTTTGTAAGATTTTCATTTTGTAAGATGGTACCAGCATCACTAGCACCACAACAAATATGTATGTGTGTTTATATGTAAATATGTATTATATGCTAATATATATTTATTTATAATAATGCGTGTGTGTGTTCATTCATATTAGATAAAGTCTCTTCAAAGAAAATGTGCACTCTGATAGATTCTAAAGGTTGCCTAATGATTTCATTAAATTCTGTAAGAATTATTCAGGATCAATCTCATCAACAGAGACTCAATGTTACTACATTTACTATTATAAGTGAATGCAATATTTATTAGCTGTGCTTGTATTAATATTTATTTTCAAAGAAATGGTATGCAGCGTGATTATTTAGCATTCCAAATGGTACTTCAACCACTTATAGGAGGAAGATTCACAATATAGCAATAACAATACAATTAAAGTTAAATGTATATAATTTCTTTGTCCTCCTAAAATGTCAAATTGCTAGTGAGTTTAAATTTTCTTTCTCAGACTCCAACAAACAAGCAATTAACTACCAGTTTTGCTCATTTAGTAAATTACTCCTGAATGACTTCAGGGCCACATGAATCCCTGTAAAGTGATGGTATGAATCTTCCCTTTGACAAAAACTCAGAGCTGTATTCAAAGCAGAGAATTGTGGCATAGTAGCTCACCAGTGTACATGGAGAGAAACAACCAAATAAAGTTGGGGGAAAAAAGGGGGAGGTTGCCTCAGTGAAGAAAACATGAAAGTATCTTCTTTTAAGAATTACAGAAGAGTGTACTGAAAAGGAAACTGATCCTTAAAAATGGGACAATGATCCTTAAAAAAAAAAAAGTGTGGGGCGCCTGGGTGGCTTAGTCGGTTAAGCGTCCGACTTTCGCTTAGGTCATGATCTCGCGGTTCGTGGGTTCGAGCCCCGCGTCGGGCTCTGTGCTGACTGCCAGCTCAGAGCCTGGAGCCTGTTTCAGAGTCTGTGACTCCCTCTCTCTCTGACCCTCCCCTGCTCACGCTGTCTCTCTCTCTCTCTCCTAGAAATAAATAAAACATTAAAAAAAAAATTAAAAAAAAAAAAGTGGCGGTTGGGGGTAGGGAGTGGGGGTTGCATCCAGATTTGGACAATTCATTCCTAAGACAAACCAACAGCCTCATTAGAGACTCACAGGGCTGGAAAGAGTTTGCAATCTCAAACTCCAGCAGAAAAATAGGGGTCTTTTTACCTCATGATGTGAAGTCTTCTATGAGCAGGGCTGTCAGCCTTCTCACTGCTTGTCAGTATTTCAATACAGTAGGAGCTCCAAAGGGAGATTAACTAACCAACCACCTTTATAGTACAGAAGTGTTCTCTTTGCCTAACTGAAGTCCCAAGAGTGCCATACTAAACTCAAACTCACCTCCTGTTTCTACAGTTCAGGTGGAATATGGAGCAAGGTATGCAGATATGAGGAGAAGAGGATCCAGTCACAAGAGTTAGAGTAACATGCTCTTCCAGGGGCCTTGGCTCTCAGTGAAGCTACTCCGTGGGAGACAATACAACAGAGGCAGTAACAACGGATTCAAGGCAAAACCTGAGAAATCCTTTTGGAGGAGCATCACTCTGTGTTCCTGGTTTGGAATCAGACAACATGATCTTTATGATTGAAAAGAATTCTTTCTTTTGGGACCATAAATGAACAAAATCAAGGAGACTGTTAGCCTGAGGAATCAGTGTTGTCATTTCTAATTCCAAATATTTTATGTGAAAGAAGAGGAAGTCGGGTGCCTGGGTGACTCAGTCAGCTGAGCATCCAACTCTTGATTTTGGCTTGGGTGATGATCTCATGAGTTCACAAGACAGTGGAGCCTGCTTGGCATTCTCCCTCTCCCTCTCTTTCTGCTCCTCCCCCACTCACAGGCACACAAGCATGTGTATACGCACCTATGCTCACACTCTTTCTCAAAATAAATATTTAAAATATAAAATTAAAAATTAAAATAGCAATGTCCTCAGACCAAAGGGACACCAAGCATCCTGCATTCAGCCTATTAACCACTCTGCACCAGTCCTTCCTAAGCAAACTGAGACCTAGTTCTTCTAATATGATAATTCCATGTGGAGTGAGTTTGGAAGTATAAGCGAGAATTTTCAACATCGCTCATCATCAGAGAAATATAAATCAAAATCACAATGGGATACCACCTCACGCCTGCTAGAATGGCTGAAATTAACAACATGGGGAACAACAGATGTTGGTGAGAAGAAAGGGAACCTTCTTGCACCGTTGATGGGAATGCAAACTGGTGTGGGCACTCAGAAAACAGTATGAAGCTTTCTCAAAAAGTTAAAAATAGAACTACCCTGTGACCCAGAAGCTGCACTACAAGGTATTTACCTGAAGAATATAAAAATGCTGTTTCAAAGAGGCACATGCACCACAATGTTTATAGTAGCATTATCAACAATGGCCAAACTATGGAAAGAGCCAAATGTCTATCAACTCACGAATGGAGAGATACATGCATACACACACGCGTGGGCATGGGTGCACAAACACACACACACACTAACACACATATACATTGAGGAATATTACTCAGCCATAAAAAGAATGAAGTTTTGCCATTTGCAATGATGTGGATGGAGCTAAAGGGATAATAGCCAAGCAAATAAGTCAGTTAGAGAAAGACAAATAGCATATGATTTCACTCGTGTGGAATTTAAGAAACAAAACAGAAGAACATAGGGGAGAGAAAAAAACAAGTGGGAGGCAAACCAGAAAAGAGACTCTTAACTACAGAGCACAGAAAGAGGGTTGCTGGAGAGGAGGTGAGTGGGGGGATGGCTACATGGGTGATGGGTATAAAGAAGGGCAGATGTTGTGATGAGCCTTGGGTGTTATACGTAAGGGATGAATCACCAAATTCTCCTGAAACTAATATGACACTATATGTTAATTTATTATAATTTTAATTAAAAATTGAAAAAAAAAAAAAAAAAGAAAGGAAGACAGTAGGTGAGAGAGAGAGTTTTGGTGAGGGAAGACATCAACCCAGGGCTGTGCTGTCTCCTCTAATGTACACTTGTTTTAAGTAGCAGCAGATACCATGTGTGACACCTGTTACCAGAATTATTCAGAATCAGTAGAATTCATGAATGTGCAAAAGGATTTTGTGTTGATGGAAAAACCCTATTAATGTGATTCAGGGATTTTTCTTTTCAAAAACCTTCAAAGACACCAACATCCTACCAGATTCCAATCTGTCTCTCAAGGCCCCTGCGAATCTCTTGTTCCCTACAACCCTATATCACTCTCTGCTCCTAGAGACATCCTTTCCACTGAAGGGTACCTACCTATCCTGTCTTACAAGCTCTCCAATAATATTTCTTCATCCCATACTGTTTTTCATCCAAAACAGCCTTTTTCCAAATCCAGGTCGGCTCAAATTCCCTCATTCCCCAATAATCCCAGCCCTCACTGATTCTTCTGTAATGAGATCCCCTTTAGATCAGACTCTATGTGGTTGACATTTCACATTCTTCTCTTCCTAACTAAAAATGAAAATTTCATGAATGTATGATCCAATATCTCCTATTTCTTTATAAAGAAAAAAAGTCGGCAAAATGGTAAGTACTTAGCAACTTGTTCATAAATTCTAGTTATTTGCTGTCCTGTTCTCTATTATTACATATGCCAGATCCCACAGCGATAAATACAATTTCATCAGACATGTTTTTGACCAACTTATCAAAGCATAATTAACGGTTCACTTACTTGTAGTATTAAAGTAGCACAGTCAAAAATTAAGCTACTTTAGGAACTATACTTAGAACTATCATCATTATAACAATGATTATTATATTCATTCATTCTCATAGAATTTGAATTTAAACTTTTCTACCTGCTACCATGTCATACATAAGTACAAGAAATTGTGGGAAATCTCTTAAGAAAAGTAGAAAAGAAATCTCTTCTCCAAATTATAAGTCAGCCAACAGGATTCCCTAGCCAGAAAACAAAATGGAAGTGTATTTTTTGTATCTCTCAGAACCTTAAAGTCTTTGTTCTTTTTCTCCTTTCACTCTATAGTTTCAAAATTCATCTTTGAAAGCAGTTGGGTATAACAGAGTGCATCTAAAAGGACTGTATATCAACTTCCTTACCTCTTTCTCCAGTGAGTCCTGTGTGGAAGGAGATGAAACGCAAATTTCTTCATTATTGCAGAAATAGCCTTTTGAAGAGCTCCAAGCAGGTACATTTAACTGTGGCTGGTACCTGCTGCTGGTTGATCACTTTCCCTGCAGCAGGAGAGAGGGGGCAGAGAAGGGGATACCTGATCAGATAGTTTTTCCTCTTACTTGTGAAGTATCTGCCCTGGGAAGGCAGAGGTTCAAGGTCACACCATTCGAGCAACACAGGAAGAGGAGAGGGCTGTCCTACAAGTTTCTTGTAGAATACAGAGATAACGTTACCAGAGAACACAAAATATCCCAGGACCAAAGTTCACTTGAGGGTCTAGTTCAAGTACTTTACTTCAGGTTGGCCTAAGTGAGTGGAAAATACATGTTCAGTCTGCTGAAGTGAGCCAAGTTTTGAAAAAGGGAGTTTGAAAAGCCTGCTTGCCCCCAGCCTGAAATTCTCAAGTTTATAGTTATTCTTTCATTTGATATGTTATTGCCAGGAAGCCATGTTTAAAATGCAACTGAAGTCCAGATGTTAGGCGAAAATCCTCACCAGTCCAACCCTCCTTAAACTTGAGTGGGATCGGCTCTAATGCAGCCAGGAGAAAGGTAGGTAATGTTCTGCTAAATATTTCTAACTAATATTCAAAGGCCTTATGTCCTTCTGGCTAAATCTCCCCTCCTCCTTCAACATAGATTGTCATGTGACCCCCTACAAAGATTTACAAAGTCACACATACACAATCCATTTACCAAGCACTCTGGGAGTTCAGTCAACTTTTACTTGAAGATTTGGATGACCTCACAGAGCACAGAGTCTTCTATTATCTTCTTTCCAACCCCATTCTTCCTTCCCACAGCCTCCACTTCTCTCCTCCCACCCAGATCCCCCGTTACTTTCCTGTGTCTCTCCCCTCTCCCTCCCTCCCTTTCTCTCTCTCTCTCTGGAACAAAACAAATGGTTCATCTTTTCTTAGTCAAGTTGAACACATAGTTCTATATGTTTCCGGAACAAGTCATTGTGGCTATACCATTTCCATCCATGCAGGATATCCAAGTATTTCTTCCAAAGTCAAGGCTTTCTCTTGCAGAAACTCTGGTCAATATTTTGTTCACCTCTTCACCTTCACAGACTAATGTGATCAAGTGAGCCACTGATACTGACACCATGGTTGATAAAATCAGTAAAGAGGAGGAGAGTTGAAAGAAATGGGAACCTGAGCTTTCATAGAAGGGAAAGCCAAATGAAACCACCCACCCAGAGCCTGGGGAAGCTGTACAAGGGTCCTGAAAATATTGGTGGCAAACTATTTGAAGTCAAATCTCACCACCTTCTCAACTGTATCACCAATGGTCTCAGTGAAGATCCTTAATTTTCTTCATAACTGTTTGCCATTTTTGTGCCTTGGTTATTTAGAAGAGAAAGCTCTCTGCCTTAGTGGAAAGCCACTGCCTCTAAAGACATCCTCAGCATCTAAGTGAAATAATGGAAATATTTTTTCTAGTTTATTGGGTTCACTCATGGACCCTGAAAGACACGTATAACCTAGCACTTACCTACCAACTTCTAGCCAGATACTACAGGGCTTCATGACCCAGCAACTCTACACTAACATTGGCCCCTCTAACACTGTGTGCTGGGACGCCCTGCCTTCACTGTGCTAGCCCTTTATTTGGATTATCCTTTGCTCCTGCCCAGCCTCCAAAACTAGAATCAGGTGTCTTTTCCTAAGGCTTCCCCAGTCTGCCCTTCATGGTGATCTTGGCTCCTCTACATACCTATGTGCTTTGTGCTACATCAGAATAAAGCTTCTGTACAGTGAAGGAAACAATCAACAAAACTAAAAAGCAACCGATTGAATGGGAGAAGATATTTGCAAATGACATATTCGATAAAGGGTTAGTATCCAAAATATAAAAAGAACTTATACATTCAACTCCAAAAAGACAAATAATCCAGTTAAGAAATGGGCAGAGGCATGAACAGACATTTATCCAAAGAAGACATCCAGATGGTCAGCACATGAAAAGATGCTCATCACTCAACATCAGGTAAATACATATCAAAACTACAATGAGATATCACCTCACAACTGTCAGAATGACTAAATTCAACAACACGAGAAATAACAAGATTTGGCAAGCATGTAGAGAAAAAGGAACCCTCTTACACTGTGGGTGGGAATGCAAACTGGTGAAGCCACTCTGGAAAACAGTATGCAGTTTCCTCAAAAAGTCACAAAAAGAACTACCCTAGAATCCAGTAATCAGACTACAAGGTATTTACCCAAAGAATACAAAAACACGAAATCAAAGATATACCTGCATCTTTATGTCTATAGCAGCATTATTTACAATAGGCAACTTATGGAAGCAGCCTGAGTTCCATCAATAGATGAATGGATAAAGAAGATGCAGCATGTGTGTATGTATTATATATATTAACTACATATATATACATACATGCAATGGAATATCTTTCAGCCATAAAAAATAATGAAATCTTGCTTTTTGCAACAACATGGATAGCGCTAGAGAGCATAACACCAAGCAAAGTAAGTCAGAGAAAGATATATACCATATGATTTCACTCATGTGGAATTTAAGAAACAAAAATGATCAAAGGAAAAATAAAAAGAGAAAGAAACCAAGAAACACACTCTTAACTACAGAGAACAAACTCATGGTTACCAGAGGGGAGGGGGATGGGGGATGGGTGAAATAGGTAATGAACATTGAAGAAGGCGTTTGTTGTGATGAGCCCCCCATATTATGGGGAAGTGCTGAATCACTATATTGTACATCTGAAACTAATATAACACTGTATGTTAACTATACCGGAATTTTAAAAAAATATTTTAAAGACTTAATCTGGTGCAACCCTTAATTACACTTTAGAACTATTTTTTTAATTTTTAAAATGTTTTTATTTATTTCTGAGAGAGAGATACAACGTAAGTAGGGGAGGGTCAGAGAGAAAGGAAGATACATAATCTGAAGCAGGCTCCAGGCTCTGAGCTAGCTGTCAGCACAGAGATCGATGCAGGGCTCGAACCCACAAACCAAACGGTAAGATCATGACCTGAGCCGAAGTTAGACACTTAACCAACTAAGTGTTAAGCCGCCACCCAGGCGACCCTAGAATTATTATTAAAAATATCTCTGGGGTGCCTGAGTGGCATATTCGGTTGGGCATCTAACTCTTGGTTTTGGCTCAGGTCACGATCTCATAGTTTGGGGGTTTAGGCCCTGCACTGGGCTCTGTGCTGACAGTGTGGAGCCTGCTTGGTATTCTCTCTCTCTCTCTCTCTCTGTCCTTATCCTGCTTGCACCCTCTCTAAATAAACTTTAAACTTAAAAAAAATTAAAAATATGTACCTGTAAATGACAATGTTTTAAAACCCAAGAATCTTAATAATTTCATCCTGATCAAAGTTTGGAGAATCAGAGCTTTTACAATTTGGCATCTTACTGTATAAAGACAAAATTTAACTATTATGAGAAAATACAATGTTAGCTATAATCAGACTTCCATATTAGTCCATTGACTCACAAGTCTCTCTTGCTTACAGGGTTGTGCAGATACGCCTAAGTTGGAATCATAATTCTACTCTTTATTAGATTTAGAGGAATCTGTTAGATCTCCCTTATCTTTAATTTCATCAATAAAATTAAAAATTTTTTAAATGTCAACTTCATGTATTTCTTTCTAATCTCATAAACTGTTTGAGAAAGAACAGCATTTTCAATCTTTTGCAACTTCCAGTTAAAGTGTTTGTAAATCACTTTTTAATCTGTAGTGTTACAGAAGGAACACGAGAGTTAAATCAACATTCCAAAAAACACATGACTGCCCTCATTGCTCAGGCACTCTCCAGAAGAGGACAGCTATGCTTAATCTGACAGTCAGATTTCCATCCCTATCTTAGCCAACACCAGAAGCTGTGTGCATGAGCACAAGCAATTTCAGTATTACATTTAGATTGTGAAAAGACTGATATTAAGACTTGTGAGCTAATGTCATCAAAATGGCAGCAAAGGAGTCTTCTACCATCTCCTACAAAGAATGCCAATTTTAAGAGTTACCCAGAAAGTGTCTCTGTGGAAATCAGGGAGGCTAGTGGAGAAGTTCCAGCACACCATTGAAGTTAAAAATATTCAAGATTGGATGTAATTAAAAGGATAAAAACAACAGTTTCATTTTACTTCTGTCATTCCTCCCCCGGGGCAGTACAGTGCCAAGAGAGACCTTTCTGGCTCATGATTTCTCCTATAGGGGAAGTGAGGGTGTGTAAGTGAGCACCCAGCTTCCCCAGCTATGCAGGATGCTGCAAAAAGAGCCCCCATTTCTTTCTCACCCCATCCAGAACTCTAAGGTGTGCCAAGTGACCATGGGACAGAGAGTGGCTGGAAGACCGGCCAACAGGTCTCATAAGGGCATCAAAGAGACAAATCCTAGTAACCATTTCATGGACTCCATTATGAAGCCCATCCATAAACCAGTGAGGTTGCCTCTCCTACAGATCCCACCAACTGGCTGTCAGTCACCCCAACATTCTGCACAACTCACCCACACACACTCCTAACCCATGGCCAACTCCCTATGCAAACCCCAAGGGCAATGAGAGTGAGTCTTTGCAAGCGGCTGGTGAGCATGTGAGGAAATGTGGCCTGATTCTGTCAGTTTGGGAGAAAGCACACAAGGAGCATTCATTACCACCACAGGGAAAGCAAACAGGAGGCTGTCAGCAACTGGCCTGGTGTTACTGAATCAAGAGAAGGCATACACTCTTAAGAATTCCCTGCCAAGGTGGAGTAGGAAGTATAGAACAGGAGTATACAAAGAAAGGTCTGAAATAACCCCAGAATCCCTAACACACTAGATGGATGGGCTCTCTCGAAGCCCATCAGTAAAGACTGGAGGAGGTGACTGCTTTTTAAATGTTTATTTATTTTTAAAAGAGAGACAGAGCATGAGTTGGATAGAGTCAGAGAAAGGAAACACAGAATCCGAAGCAGGCTCCAGGCTCTGAGCTGTTAGCAGAGCCTGACATGGGGTTCAAAGTCATGAGCTGTGAGGTCATGACCTGAGCCAAAGTCAGACACTTAACCGACTGAGCCACCTAGGTGCCCCGATGACTGCTTCTTAAATGTAAGGTGGTAAAAAGCAAGACTTTGAGGAACAGGAAAAATCAAGGAAATATGACATTAGCAAAAAGAATATAATTTCCCTGTCACTTACCTCAAAGGTCTGTGATCTGTCTAATAGAGAATTCAGAATAGTTCCTTCTTGAAGGAAGTCTAGGGAGCTGCAAGAAAACACAAAGATAGTTCAAGATAATTGGGAAAGCAATACACAAATAAAAGAAGTTAAACAGAGAAGCAGAAATCATAAAGAACCAAATAGAAATTCTGGGCTGAAGAACACCATGAATAAAATGAAAAATGCAGTAGAGAATATCTCAACAGATTGCATCAAGCAGAATAAAGAATCTGTTAAGTAGAAGACAGGTGAGTTGAAATTACATGGATGGAACTAGAAGGTATTAAGCTGAGTGAAATAAGTCAGGCAGAGAAAGAAAGATGTCATATGTTTTCACTCATATGTGGACTTTGAGAAACTAAACAGAAGATCATGGGGGAAGGGAAGGGGAAAAACATAGTTACAAAGAGACAGGGAGGGAGGCAAACCATAAGAGACTCTTAAATACAAAGAACAAACAGAGAATTGATGGAGGTGTAGGGGAGAGGGGAAAATGGGTGATGGGCATTGAGGAGGACACTTGTTAGGATGAGCACTAGGTGTTTTATATAAGCGATGAACCATGGGACTCTATCCCCAAAACCAAGAGCACACTTTACACACTGTATGTAGGCCAATTGGACAATAAATTATATTTTTAAAAAAGAAGAAAGAAAGAAAGAATTCAGTTAGATAATAACAAATGAAAAAAGAGTCAAGACTATGTGAACTACGAGATACCATTAAGAGAAACAATTTCTACATATTACTGGAGGCTCAGAAGAAGAGAAAGAAAGGGGCAGTGCAGAAAAGTTATTTAAAGAATTGAGGCTGAGAACTTCCCAAATCTAGGGAGAGATTTGGACATGGACGTTCATGAATATTCTAAATCTAAAAAAAAATTTTCCAAGCTACTTGATTGATTATTGATTGATTGATTTATAGAGCATGAAAGCACAAGTGGGGGAGCGTCAGAAAGAGAAAATCCCAAGCAGGCTTCACTGTGTCAGCACTGACACAGGGCTTCAACCCACGAACCAAGAGATCATGACTTGAGCTGAAATTAAGAGCTGGATGCTTAACTGTATGATGGATGCTTAACACCCAGCCACCCCATAAAGTTCTTCACTTTCCAGTAGCATAAAGAAAAGCAAATTTGTAGGGCATCATTTACCTTTCTGTGTACCAAGGTATCACTTATGTGAGTGCTATAATGTTATTGGGCACCCAGGTTTGTATAAAGATGACCATACATTATACTGACACCAGATGTGAGTTACATATCTATAAAACACTGTATGTATCTCAAAATATTGGACTATTTGATGACTGAATATTGCTACATAATTTTCTTCTACTATCTCCTATCCTTTTTGAGAGGGAGATGTAATGGAATTTGAAATGTATAAGCTGTGTAAAAAAGATGGAGTCCAAATAAGTTGGTTATGTTGTAAACATAATATACATATACACACAGCTGCTTATTAAACAATGCAGGGATTAAGGGCAGTGTCCTCTGTACTGGGGGAAAATCCACATATAACTTTTGTCCCCCCCAAAAAACTGAATTACTAATAGCTTACAGTTGAGCAGAAGCCTTACTGATAACATGAAGAGTTGATTAACACATATTTTGTATGCTATATGAATCACATACAGTATTCTTATAGTAAAGTTAGAAAAAAGAAAATGTTGAACAAATTGTAAGAGAAAATACATTTACAGTACTATACACAATTTACTGGAAAAAAATCCAGATAAATGGATCTACTCAGTCCAAACCCATGTTGCTCAATAGTCAATTGTATTTGTTTTTTGTAAATTCTCTACCTCTTCACTTCCTCAGATTCCTAATCTCACCTGTAGAGTTGAAGGTCTAACTAAGAAGATAACTAACTGGTCTCTAATGTACAAGTGAATGGGTGACTTTGAGTTCAGTCTAACTTGGCAGGAAGCCCATGGGCTCCACATATGGCAGGTAGGTCATGGGAAGAGGCTGCTCTAGTGTTCACACTTACTGAAGCTACCAGTGTGGCCTCATCTCTTCCCTCTGTGGTGCTCAGCAGGCTTAACATATCTGATAATTGCAGATATTCATAACAACTCTCCCATAGAGGATACCTGGGGAAGGGTTAAGATCAAGGAAATTAGAATGTCACTGCAGGAAGGCACGGATTTTAATCAGTTATGCAAGGAAGTGACCTCATCTCATAAGCCCCTTATCCTCACATGGAACAAAAAGGCTTTGACTCACTGGACTCATTTGAAAATCCCTGTTGTTAATAGTGAAAGCCATGATAATTTTGATTAACAAGAGTACTGGGTTACCTAGGACCTTTTCAAGCTAAGCCCAAGGTAGCCATTGACATTCTCCTTTATTTTTTAATCAATTTTTGTTCACCTAAATATATAGCAAGGGACCATGCGAGCTTGTGCAGGGAATATAACAAAATGGTCCATGCAATTATGATGGGTATGACTTAGTAACTTGACGGCAACCTGAGTGAGTGGTAAGTTCTAAGTTTCCACTTCCTCCCAAATCCATGTTGTTGGTCCCATCTGGATCTTGAGTTTTGATTTAAACTATTCATTAAGTTTCCATTCTATGACTCAAAGAGGTGTTTCAAAATCACGTTAGGTAATTTGATCAAGCAAAATTTTTAGCTTACTTTCAGCAGGCAGTGGTGATCTCCCAAAAGTTTGAGATGGATGAGGATTAGCTATTCCCCAACAACTTTGCTAATGGTTTTAAGAAAAATATGGAACTAAATCTTCACGATCTGAGGGTGGTTGAAGCCTCCTTAGATAGGAAACCAAACATAAGCAATAAGAAGAAAAAAAGATTTTAAAAAGGGAAAAAAAGATAAATTGGGCATTATCACTACTTAAAAATTTTGTGCTTCCCATGTACCCCAAAGTTCATAGCAGCACTCTCAACAATAGCCAAAACATGGAAAGAGCCTGAGTGTCCATCAACGGATGAATGGATCAAGAAGATGTGGTTTATCTATACCATGGAATACTACATGGCAATGAGAAACAATGAAATCTGGCCATGTGTAGCAACATGGATGGACCTTGAGGGTGTTATGCTGAGTGAAATAAGTCAGGCAGAGAAGGACAAATATCATATGTTTGCACGTATAGGAGGATTAGGAGGAACTTAACAGAGGACCATGGGGGAGAAGAAGGGGGAAAATGGTGGGGGAGAGGGAGAGAGGCAAACCATGAGAGACTCTTGAATGCTGACAAAAACTGAGAACTGATGGATGTAGGGGGGAGGGAGGATGAGCATGGAGGAGGGCACTTGTGGGGGTGAGCACTGGGTGTTATGAGGAAACTAATTTGACAATAAACTATTTGTAAAAAAAAAAAAAAAATTTGTGCTTCCAAGGGTACCATCAAGAAGGAAAGATAACCCATGAAATAAGAGAAATGTTTGCCCATCGCCTGATTAGGGACTTAATATCTCAGATAAAAAATGCTCACAAGACAATAATAAAAAGATAAAAAGACCTAAAAACCAAAATTATTTAAGTGGGAAAGTGATCTGAATAGATACGTCTCCAAAAAAGATATATAAGTGGTGAAGAGGCACATAAGAGGCTCCACATCATTAGCCATTAGGGAAATGCAAAGGAACACACAACGAGGTATCACTTCATACCTGGTGGGAACCAGCCACTGTTGGGAAAACATTTTTATTTAAAAGGAATCATGCCTAATAGATGAAGCTCCTTTATTATAATGGGAAACACAGAGAATTCTTTGACCATTGTTCCTAAGAATACGATGTGTTTAAATGAAACAGAAACGATGCTATTTGAGTGTTTTCAAAAACACCCTTAAAACAACAAATGTTGAATTATGTAGAAATGGATTTTAAAATTACATACATGCTTAATGTCGATTACATGTCTTTCTAATTATGTAAATGAATTCATTGTGTTAATAGATCACCCTTTCACTCCATGAATTTCTCCTGGGCAGCAGTTGATGCTGCTACTAATGGTTGTCTCAAGTGTGATACTTGCAGACTCTGTGTGTGTTCTGACATAGCTAGTTTCTCCAAGAATCCAGTTTACAGTTAGGATAAATGGACAGTAGGTAAACAGCAGGGATTCTTAGCTATTACAACGTCAAGGTCTAAAGACCCAGGTTTCCTGTAACACTGTCTGAAGGCAAAATATATACTGTCTTTTGCCTCAATTGCATTGGCTTTTCTCTATAACTGAAAGTAATCAGCCAAAACCCAGAAAATACTATTCTTGCAAAGATTCATTTGAACATGATTTAAAGAAACATAAACTCAGGGGCGTCTGGGTGCCTCAGTCGGTTAAGCAACCGACTTCGGCTTAGGTCATGATCTTACAGTTCGTGGGTTCAAGCCCTGTGTTGGGCTCTGTGCTGACAGCCAGCTCAGAGTCTGGAGTCTGTTTCAGATTCTGTATCTCCCTCTCTAAGCCTCCCCTGCTCACACTGTCTGCCTGTCTGTCTGTCTGTCTGTCTGTCTCTTTCTCAGAAATAAATAAAACATTAAAAATTTTTTTAAAAAATAAAAGAAGCATAAACTCAGGATGTATGGGTGGCTCAGTCAGTTAAGCATCTGACTTTTAGTTTCAGCTCAGGGCATGATCTCAGAGCTTGGTTCATGGGATCAAGGCCATGTCAGGCTGACAGTGGGGGGCCTGCTTGGGATTCTCTCTGCCACTCCCCTGCTCACTCTTGCTCTTTCTCTCTCAAAATAAATAAATAAAAACTTTAAAAATATATATAAAGTGATAGATATTTAAGATATCTTTCTGTTAATCTTGAACTACCAACACTCATGGTAGAATATATGCCCAAATTTCAGAGCCAGAATTGAACTGTATGGGTCTTTCTACCAACCCTGATCATTCTGCTTCCAGTTAAATATCCTTCATTGGATACATCTCCAGAGTTCACCCATGGCTTTAACTCTACAATTCAGGCATACAGATACTTTGGGATCAAAAGGAGGTACCTTTCCTATCTGCCTGTGGCTCTCTCCAATTTTTCAGTGACTCTGAAAACGTTACTAATGGGACAGACTTTTATATTTGGACTTTCTTGTTCTCCAAATTTCTGATATGCTTCTTCTGCTCACCTTGTACCTGCATTTCCCCCATCATTTCATCATTTATAAGAAGAGATCAGTCACACCTTATCTGCATTTTTGCTTTCTTACCAATAATTTCTTCATAGATTATTTTTTAAATTTAGAAGCATATTACGAACTCCATTTTTAAAAGAAATTTTTTAATGTTTATTTATTTTTGAGAGAGAGAGAGAATGCAAGTGGGGGAGGAGCAGAGAGAGAGAGGGAGACAGAATCTGAAGCAGGCTCCAGGCTCTGAGCTGTCAGCACAGAGCTCAACACGGGGCTTAAACTCACAAGCCATGAGATCACAACCTGAGCTGAAGTCAGACACTTAACTGACTGAGCCACACAGGTGCCCCTTACCAACTCCATTTATAAGTTTCTGCACTCCCACAACACTCTTATTAGTCTTTGGCTTCCATCAATTTACAACTGAGTCTTTTTTCACCATAAGATTATACTAAATCACTCTTCTCAAAGAGGGTCACTACTATAAATAAATATAAGCTTTACTACAATATAACTTTGAAAATACACCTAACCAAAGTTGTAAAGTGGTAGGGAAAATCATCTTCTTAGCTGAGGAAAATCATCACTCTTAACACACAAGTGGGGGTTAAATATAACTGGTTTGGGATGAGAGAGACAGTGGCTCAAAGGCCATGAGTTCTCAAGAAAGAACAACTAGAAAATATTCAGGCCTGACTTGAAAGAATGAACACAAGTAAAAACAATATAACACAAGGTAACAGCAAAATATTCAGAACACATAACAGAAAAGAAGTTTATCCTTGATAAATAATGAATTCTTTCAAATCCAAAAAGGGAAGAATCCACAAAAAATGGGAAAGGATAATTATGAGGCAAAAAGATATAACTGGTTAATACTCATATAAAGAAGTATTCAATCTTACTAGAAACCAAAGGGATAAAAATGTAAATGATAGGCTCCTATTTTCAGACTAAGGTAAGAAAAATGGAAAATCATAATAGTGAAATTTCTTTCAGTCCCTACTGCTGCATAAACTAATTCCTCCAAACTTTGGCCACTTAGAACCACCATTTAATTCTGTTCCCAGATTCTAGGGTCAGAAAATTCAGAATAGGCAGAACAGAGAAGCTTGGTATGTGAGGCCCCAGCTGACAAGACTCAAAAGCTGGAGGTGATTGGAAGCTGGGGCCAGGAATCACTTGGAGTGGTCTTCACTCACATGGCTGTGAATAAAACCCACCTGGGGCTGTGGGCCAGAATACCACGTGTGTCATCTCCATGTGGCTTTGGCTTGGAGGCCCCCAAACACAGAGGTCCCAATGGAAGCAGGTAGAAACTTACCACCTTTTATGGCCCAGCCTTGAGAGTCACCTATCAAATCAACTGGAGTCACAAACCTGCCCAGACTCACAGGGATGGAATAGACACCATTACTCATGGGAGGGGTATCCACATTTTATTGTATAAAGACTGTGTGAGAGGGGAGATTCTATTATGCCATCCTTAGGAAATATAACTTGCTACAGAAAAGTCATAGGAAAAAAATGTGTGCTCTCATAGAATAGCAAATACAAACTGGTATCTTTCTTCAGGTTAAACTGGGCAATGTAAACCAGTGGTGTCATAAATGTTCTAGCCCTTACCTGAAAAAATACCTTTTTTTCCTCTAGATCATATTCTAAATAAAAAATGGATAGATCTAATTTCCTTCCCAAATACATAAATTAGTAATCTTCCAAGTACAAGAAAGTGAGGATTCAGGGGCACCTAGTTGGCTCAATCTGTTAAGCATCTGACTTCAGCTCGGGTCATGATCCCATGGTTCGTGGGTTCAAGCCCCATGTCCAGCTCTTTGCTAACAGCTCAGAGCCTGGAGCCTGCTTCAGATTCTGGGTCTCCCTCCCTCTCTGCCTCTCTCTCTGTCTCTCTGTTTCTCTCTCTCAAAAATAAATAAACATAAAAAAATTTTAACAAAGAAAGTGAGGTTTTATAGCACCTCATTTAATGCAGATTGTTTTCTCCTAGAATATGTTTAACTACATGAATACAAAACATGATTTATATACATTCATTCAACAAAATACCACTGACTTCCTACTAAGTGCTAGGAGCTCTGCTATGTGTTGATCCATCTTCACTCTCGTGGATTTACAGTTGATTGGAGAGGTATATTTTAAATAACTAAACAATTATAATCTGTGAGAAGTGCTTACAAAATAATGTATAGGAAAGTATGGGAAGATTTTCAGATAGAATTATGTCAGGGAATAAGGTCTCACTTAAAGTGAAACCAGAAGAATTACTAGAAATTTACTACTGGAGTGCCAGAGAGATATTGTCGGCAATGGGAAGAATTCACAAAACGCCATGAAGCAGGAAGTAGGTTGGCACAATGGACAAATATAAAGAAAGCCAATGCTTTTTTGATGTACTTATGTAAGGAGACAAGGGCATAAGAGGATACCAGAGAGGGAAAGAGGACCCAGACAGACCCATGACCTTATATCCATATGAAAGATTTTATATTATCTGTGCATAGAGCACTCTTTAAAGATTTTAAAACAGAAGCGCAATATTGTCTCATATATTTATACTGTAAAAACACTGCTTGGAGTTTTCTATAAAGAATGTAGATAATGAGAATACAAGAAGGGAAGGCTAATTACAAGTCCACTGCAGTAATCCAGGTGAGAGGGAAGTGTAGGTCAGACTATTATCAGCAGTAAAGAGGAGTTAAGATATATATTTGGTTTAGAAGTGAAGTTCACTGGGTATTCAAAACCCAAGACTATAAGTGCTTATACCATTCATTCATACAAATGCCTATTTTCCTACTAGAAGACAACCTGGCAATATGTTGAAAGCCTTATAATGTTACATTATTCCCTTTAATGTAGCAATTCCATCTCTAGGGCATTTATTATAAGGAATCATGATGGATATGTGCCAAGAGTTAACTCAAGAGATATTTAAAGCAACAATGTTATAATTGAGCTTAGAAATTGTCACAAGACTGTTGGTTGCCCAGATCTTAGTTTCTAAATATGATTTTCTTATAAGAGGAAATAGAGAACCTTGGGGAAATGGCCGATTTTGGGTCTGGGGCAGAGAAAACAGAAGACGAACGTGGAGCACAAAGTAAGAAAGTATTCAAAAAGCACGAGGGCTGGCCACACTTTTATTTGTAAAAAAAAAAAAAAAAAAGCACGAGGATGATGAAATATGGACGAGACCAGAGCCAACCCCAAAGATCTCCCAATGGCCAAAACAGGAACATTTTGACTAAAAATAAATGATGTATTGACAGATTATAAGCCAAAGTATAAAATAAATATGTCTGAGTCCCCACTGATTAATACATGATTGAATAAATAGAGTGGAGAAGAGAGAAATCTTCTTACAGAAGAAATTAAACATGTGTATACAGATAGCCCCCTCAAGGAGATGGACCTTACTATTACTAACCTGTCTATTTCATTCCACCATTACCCACTCCACACACACACACACTTTGATTGAATGTGTACTGGATTTAGTGACTACCTTGTGACAAACAGAGAATGGAAAGAGGGAGGAAGGGTAACTTTGCAGTGGAAAATCTGACCAGCTCTACCTCAGACGGGCTATCAAGGTTAACACTGCCAACGACAAAGCATGTTGATACTGTGATTTCTCAAGATAGAATGACAGAAAGGGCCCTGAACTTTGATGGCATTCTTCTCCAAACCCATCTTCCCAGTCTATCCATAAGAAACAAAAACTCAGACAAGCTCAAATTAACACACATTCTACAAGACATCTGACCTGTACTTCCCCAAATTCTCAACTTCATGAAAAATGAGGAAAGATTCTAAGACCACCCAACACATTGTGGCCTCCAGGACTGGACGCTCAAAGAGAAAAAAACGTGTTAGTGGAAATGGTACTGAAATCCTAATAAAGTCTGGAGTTCATTCCATAGCAAAGTACCAGTGATTGTGTCTGAGTTTTGCCAAATATACCCTTGTTATGTAAGATCAACAATAGGGGAAGGTGGGTGTGGATAAATGGGAACTCTGGGCTATTTTTGTAACTTTTGTGTAATTCTAAAATTATTCCAAAATTTAAAAATTTATTAAAAAATAAACTTACAGTATGGTTGGCACACCAAGAATAGCACCCCTGGCATAATCAGAGAACCCCAAGAGGAGGAGCAGAGTTCCCCTGGCTGGTGAGTTCCCACCCACATTGGCTCACTGCCAGTGTCTTTATGTTGCTTTCTTATACAAGCTTGCCTGCTGGTTATAATTTTCTTTTGAGACACTGGGAATTCCTGTAATTAAAAAGAATGATTGTGTGGAATTCAATTTATAAAAAGACTATTGGTTAAACATAATATGGCATCATCAAAAAATAGAATACAGTTGTAAACCTTAAACACAATGCTATAAAATAGTACATACTGTTATCGTAAAAGTTTTACAGCTTATTATTAATGTGAGATTCCTCTGTTGAATGTTCTCATCGTATTCCATACTTCTCTGTCCTAGGAATTACTGTAATTGCATTAACTATTTTTGTTCTTGACTCTGTAATTCATCTCCTTTTGGCTGAAAGGAACACCCAATGACCTTTGTCTCTCAGGACCCATGCACTTGCCCTGTTTCCATTTGTCAAAATGAGTGTCTCCAAGATCTTCACATGGTCAGCCACTTCTCAGCAAGACTCAGCTCTAATGTTACCTTTTGAGCAAAATTTTCATGGCAACCTTATTGAAACAGTATTTGCTACCCCATATCTCTTCCTCAGATCACTCTGCTTTACTAATCTGCACATTTTCCACCTTCTTAATTAGAGGATTATTTGTTCATATGGCTCTGGCCTGTCTGTTCCTTCCAGAACATAACCTCCATGATGAGAAGTAATTCTGCCTTTCTCCTAGCCACTCCACACACAGTACCTGATCCAGGACCTCACACGAGGGGGTACCTTGCAGCAAAGATACACAATGGGGTCTTGGTTGGCTACATACATTGAGAACTCAACACACAGAGGTGATGGTTGAAGCTGAAAGAATGGATGGCTGTCATTTAGGTGAAGCATGCAGGAAGGAGAGGGCTAAAAACGAAGCCTAGGAAGGAGACTTGATAAGCACAAAGTGGAGGAAGAGGGGCCAGTGGGGATTGAGAGGAAGAACAAGGGTGGTTTAGTCAATTAAGCATCCAACTTGATTTTAGGTCAGGTCATGATCTCATGGTTCGTGAGTTCGAGCCCTGCATTGGGCTCTGCACTGTCAATGTGGAGCCTGCTTGGGAATTTCTCTCTCTATCCCCCTCTGCCTCTCTCTCAAAATAAATAAATGAGCTTAAAAAAATAAAAAAGAAAACAAGGTCCAGTGCAGTGGTCTGGGGGGTCAAGGGAATAGACAACACAGATGCAGGTTACCTATGGCAACACTAAAAATGGAGATAAGGAAAAGCCATTGGTTTTATCAACTCAAATCTCATCTCTAGGGAGCACAGTTTCTTTGTAGAGCAGAGCATATAGACCTCTGCTCTAAGTCCTGCTATCTCCTTGCCTTTCCTTTGAAGAAAGCACTGGCCCTCTCCAATCTACTCAAAGTCAGCAGGGGCAAGACAGCTGCCACATTGTTACACCTCCTTGTACTAAGTAACTAAATACATGCATGGAGAAATACCAAAACAGGGTGACAACCATTTCTAATATATTTTAAATGCTTAACATTGAACAAATCAATGGTGCCCTCTGTGCTGTGGGGTCATGATTAATTGGTTTCCTGCAGGTTCTGAGGTTTCAAAAATGGACATGCATTACTTTTGCAAGATCTTTATGTATTTGTCATGCATGTCCAAATAGTAAAAATACAGATAAAAGTCACCTTACATTGTGCCAGACTGTCACCTTTTCATTCCTCAACATTAAACAAACAGGGGTGCCTGGGTGGCTCAGTTGGTTAAATGTCTGGAGCCTGCTCTGGATTCTGTGTCTCCCTCTCTCTCTGCCCCTGCCTTGATCATGCTGTGTCTCACTGTCTCTCAAAAATAAATAAATGTTAAAAATTTTTAAAAATAATAAAACAGGAAACAAAACACAAAACAAAACAAAAACAGTGACGCTAATATTACCTATAGAAGTTTTGTGACAGAATAAAACATCCTGCTTCTTCACGGCACCAACTCCACTGTGGTCTAGACCTTTTTCTCCAAAAGAACTGGCATTATTGAAGATGAACATTCACAATGTTGTGTTTTGTAGCACTGCCAGGCATTAGACAAGGTGGCTTTCACTATAATTCACTTAGATACACAGGAGCTAAAACCCAGGGAAAGAGAGTTTGTAGGAGACGCCATGAAATGAGAAAAGTCCTTACAAATTAAGAAATGTTAATAACAAAAAAGTAGGACAGAGGATCGTTATTTTTAGTTGAGAAGTAAAGCAGCAGGGTTTTGGCACGAGGGCTGAGAAAGAAGGCAACAGCGTTAACTCCCCGGAGCTGTGTGGAATCATCCCAGCTACTTACTCTATTTGATTACAAGCTCCTACTCTCCTACACACTTCACAAGGTGGTGGCAAGTGCCAGCCCTCACGTCTCACCTGGTGGTTAGACAAGGGCCTTGCTGCTTTTTCATTAAGTTTTAAAATATAAAAAGAAATCTCGGAAACCTGAAGGATTTTCCCATGTTCTAGAATACTCTGATTTAAAAACAAGAAACAAAAAAAACACCCTTCTGAGAAATCCTTTCACATTGGAAACCACACCAAGAGGAAAGAGAAAAGGAAGAGAATTCTATGCACATATACAGGTTGGGGCGGAGGGAAGGCAGTTCTCAGAAACAAGCATCCATTTCTTGTTCTGAGAAACTTCTGAGAAACTTCAACAACCATAGGCTCTACGTTCTGGTTTTTTTGTTTCTTATAGTTGTTCCTGTACTTGAGACATCATCCACAGTTACTTTTTTTTTTTTAAGAGAGACACAGACAGAGCATGAGTGGGGGAGGGGCAGAGAGAGAGGAAGACACAGAATCTGAAGCAGGCTCCAGGTTCTGAGCTGTCAGCACAGAGCCTGACATGGGGCTCGAACCCACCAACCATGGGATCATGACCTGAGCTGAAGCCGGACACATAACCGATTGAGCCACCCAGGTGCCCCTTTCCACAGTTACTCTTAAGTTTCAACACCAACCAACCTCTAGCTGTCTCCCCTCACTTCTCAGCATGTTCTGACATACTCCTGCCCACCTCTATCCTCACCTGTGTCTCTAGAAGGCTTAACTCGACCCTTCAGGTCTCCTTTCCTTGAAGGGGTATCTCCTTAACAAGAGAACTGGTAGCATTTCAGGTTGACATGGTGAAGGATCTTAAATATGTATGAGCTTTAACACCAATGATCAGGTTCTATAGTCATGCCTGATACCTGATCCATCATTTACATGGCAGACATAAAATTTCATTAGAACACAGACTCAGCTTTTAACACTGCCAGATGTAACTACAGAAACACCAAATGCCTGAGTGTACTTATTCCTAGACATTAACAGCTAATCTATGTAAACAGTGCAATTAATTTGTTAATTAGAGTTGCATGTTGACTGAGAAATGGATTTGTCCCATTTGGTGAAAATCCAGAAGACCAAAACGACATGGTTGGGTTCTAAAAATATGGGGATTTCTCTATACCAATACCCAGTAAACTAAAAATATCAGGGATATTCAGTTGATAGGAGAAGTGTGCCTGGGTCCACCTGTAGGCACAATGTTGGCCAACTTTGGGAGAAATAACTCCTGGATTGCCTAAAAAAAAAAAAAAAAAAAATCCCAAATAATCATCACACATATCCCTTCTCATCTCCTGAGTCTGAGAGCTTCTGATTAGGATCACCTTTTTTAAGTTAAGTCTCAAGAAATCATGGAAAAATCACAGAGCATAGAATGTGGTAACAATTGCCCTTAAACCTTGATCTAAGACTTCCAAGTAGAGTGTTCTTTGTGTATATGCAAGCATCTAAGAGAGTTCCTGCAACAGAGTTTCTGTCTGGGGCCTCAACCAGCACGAAGTGTTCCCATTAATCACACCATATGTCCCAGCTTCTCAGAGTGTGTCCCCAGAACCATAGGATCAGCATCACTTGGAAACTTAGAAAGGCACGTTCTCAGGTTCCCCCCCATACTTAAGTCAGAAATTCTTATTTTTATATTTTTATTTTTTTAATATTTATTTATTTTTGAGAGAGAGACAGAGTGCAAGTGCGGGAGGGCAGAGAGGGAAACACAGAATCTGAAGACACAGAATTTCCAGGCTCTGAGCTATCAGCATAGAGCCGGATGTTGGGCTCAAACTCACAGACCATGAGATCATGACCTGAGCTGAAGTTGGACGCTTACCTGACTGAGCCACGCAGGGTCCACCTAAGTCAGATATTCTGAGGTTGGGGGTATCTGGGTGGCTCAGTCAGTTAAGCATCTGACTTCGGCTCAGATCATGATCTCATACTTTATGAGTTCCAGCCCCACCTCGGGCTCTGTGCTGGCAGCTCAGAGCCTGGAGCCTGTTTCAGATTCTGTGTCTCCCTCTCTCTCTGCCCCTTCCCTACTCACACTGTGTCTCTCTGAAATAAGTAAACACTAAAAATTTTTTAAAAAAGAAATTCTGAGGTTGGGGCTCAGCAATTTCTGTTTTAATAAGCCTTCCAGATGATTCTCATGTGCGCTAAGTTTGAAGAGCCGCTGCTCCCTAAGAAGTTTCTCCTAAGGATCATTTGCCTCTCTTTTGACCAGAAGCCTAACATGAAAGCATATTTGTTTTTACTGAAACTTCTTGTGGAAAAGATCTATTTTTCTCAAACATGAATGTGAAGAATCATTACCTGGGGCTCTTGTTTTTTTGTTTTTTTTTTAATTTTTTTTTTTATTTCTAGGAGAGAGAGAGAGAGAGACAGCATGAGCAGGGGAGGGTCAGAGAGAGAGGGAGTCACAGACTGAAACAGGCTCCAGGCTCTGAGATGGCAGTCAGCACAGAGCCCGACGCGGGGCTCGAACCCACGAACCGCGAGATCATGACCTAAGCGAAAGTCGGACGCTTAACCGACTAAGCCACCCAGGCGCCCCTACCTGGGGCTCTTGTTAAAAGGCACATTCCAAGTCAGTGGATCTGAGATAGGGCCTATGAGTCTTCATTTCTAGTAAGCTCTAAGGTGACACCAACCACTGCTCAGTGGACCACCCTTCAAGGAGCTGGAGAGTATAGTTAATTACTTCAACTGACATCAAAATTTGGGGTTAAATATCTTTGGCTGTGATATCCCAACATCTATGTGCCCTTTCCTGGTGTCTATACCAATGACATCCTGGAATCCTCTGGAAAACATAAATGAATCAACGCCCCTTTATCGCTAACATTTCAGCAAATATTATGTAGTCTTATAATGGCAGTAGTGCTTTTAGAATGAAGTAGAGGACTGAGGCAGGTTGAGCAGGCAGTGAAAGAAGCAGCCCCAGGGACTAATGCTCTGAGGGGTGGTGTGATGAGAGGGTCAGAAAGACAGACACTGTGCTCAAAAACAGAAGCTGGAAGGCACAGAAAACATGCATGACTGACATCACAATTGTGAGAGAAGTCAGCCCAGGGCAGCAGTGCCAAGGAATGTCAATTAACTCTCTGCAAATGAGTCTGAAGGAGAGGACTCATCGTGTCCGATGGGATGCCTTCATCCAAAGTGTTTGGGCTTTTATCATCGAACCACACCATTGTCTTGATACACAGTAATCTCAGACCTCCCTTTTTTATTTTCCGTTTTCCTTCTTTATTATTTATGCTGGGAACTTTGCTTAGAAAAATATTTTCTCTACACTTGCTGATAAAAAAGACACACAAATGCCCAGTGTAAAAAGGTGCTGTTGGATGATACACAAGGCAACATATGACCACCATAAATTATTCTGATTGATACCCCGGTGATGAATCAGTGCGCACTGTGGTAGAATGCTCAGTGCCAGCTTGACAACGGGGCAAGAGAAGGTTCTGTTGCCTAAGGGCAGCTGGAAATAAGGGACTTTTCACCTCCGACTTACAGCCCTGCATTCCATAATCAATATTCACACTCTTCCTTGCTTCAAACTTGGACAAAAGGGCCAAATGGGCAGTTCCTGGCAGTTACACAGTCCAAAGGTCAATGGACAGGATGACTGAAACCACACACATGGGGAATAATGGCAGGGCAGGCCCCTGACTCATACTCATGGTACAAATCAAAGACCAGACACTCTGTGGTTCAGAGTAGATTTGAAGTCACTCAGGCCAAATTACCGCTGTTGCCCTGGCTAACCCCCTATAATGGATCTTAATTCAACGATATCCCAAGACATATTAAAAAGCATAGCCTCTATCATCCAATGGCATCAGACTTCTAGTACCAGTATGTCTCTGATGTAGGTCAGGAAGAAAATAATTACCTGTCTTACCCTCCAAGTGACTTTGAAAACAATTTGTTGGCACATTACACTTAGTTGGACTACACTGTTCCTGTTGCTACAGAATAAACACAGAGATGATGCAGCCCAGAACATTTCCCTTCTTGGTGATATTACATTGGAGTTCACTGGTGACTTGAAATTTATTTCGACGAAGCCCTGAGCCCTGAAGTCAATCTCCCCAGCAATGGTTCACCAGCTGACATTTATGTCTACCCTCTCCCAGGCCAAAAAAGCCTCTCTGCTTTTCCAAATATCCTGCCAGGCTCCACCAGGGAATTCTGGATGGTGTGGAAGATTCAGGAAGTCAATTGAGGCTGCCAGGAATCTTCATCCAGGTTAATCATCTCTGTAGATTCTAGGAGAGAAGAAGCAGGCTGGCTGGCTGAGTGAAGCAGATAAGCAGATGGCATGGGCACAAGTTAAATGAACTGCATATTGGCTTCCAAATTCTCCTGCATCTAAAGCCATCAAAACAACGTGATGTTGCTACAGATTTCATTATCAACTTGATGAACATTTACCAGGATGAGAGAGAGAGGACAATAAATTCAACACTGCGGTACCTTGTAAATGTGAAATTCCCTTTGACATTGCACACCAAAAAATACTTAAGGAGATGAACTGTTGAAGACATTCAACCATTTACTGAACTTCTTAAGATGACTCCAAAATTTTTTTTTAACTCGATGATGAGGAAATCCAAGGAAAATGGAAGAACTCAAAAAAGTGAAAGATAATTATTCAAGGCAAAGGGGTCCCAAACTTTGGATAAAATATTTTTATATTTACTAATAAAAAAATATTGCATTCAGGTGCATCAAGATCTCATTAGCTTAAGAAATGGGGGAAAACATTAAACCTTTCTGCTACTGATGAAAAGCACAGTTTTTTCCTAGAGAGCCCCATGACTTTTAAGTTATCTGAATGAATCCACATGTAAGGAATGAATTGAGGGTAACAATATTTTGTCAGATTAAACTGAGGTAAGGTGTGCAGCATCAGATAGCAGGCAGTTATCATTCTCAGTCTAGGGTGAGGGACAGACAAGGCCAGAAAACAATGATGATGACAACTCTGTGGTCTTCTTTAGAACAGGAAAAAAAATGCCTTTCTATTTGTTGGAATAAAAAGAACCCAATCTGTTCATGAACAAAGTTGAAAAGAAAAAAGTTTTGTTTGTCTTAGTCTTCATGTAATTGGTCTCTCACGTTGAAGCAAAGAAAAGCATCCAGGTACCATAACCAGTGGGAAAGAATCCAGCACTTGAATACATGTAGAGACACATTGAGATTTGTAGATTCTGAGAGCACACTGTTTTTAATACTGGAGAAATTAATTAAGTCATTATAAAGACTTAAACTTGACAATTTAACATTACCTTTGAGAATTTGTGAGGGCTGGAGCAGAGCGCTTTTCAAAGACAAATAAAAACACAGCTATTTTAAGTATTATGTTTGGAGGATCTGAGAGACCAGAGAGCAAGTAAAAGTCAGCATGACTTTATGGAATATGTTGTGTCAAAATAGATTCTTTCTACAACCTAACGCATTACCTGAAGGCAATCAGTCTCTGACAACATTTTGTTAAGCATCTGCTAATATGCAAATATTTTTAAAATATAATTTATTATCAAGTGGGCTAACATACAGTGTGTATAGTGTGCTCTTGGTTTTGGAGGTAGATTCCCATGATTCATCACTTACATACAACACCCAGTGCTCATCCAACAAGTGCCCCTCCTCAATGTCCATCATTCATTTTCCCTTCTCTCCCAACCCTCGCCCCCCCCCAACCAACCCTCAATTTGCTCTCAGTATATAAGAGTTTCTTATGGTTTGCCTCCTTCCCTCTCTCTTTGTAACTATTTTTTCCCCTACCTTTCCCCCATGGTCTTCTGTTAAGTTTCTCGAGGTCCACATATGAGTGAAAACATGTCTGTCTTTCTCTGACTTATTTTACTTAGCATAATACCCTCCAGTTCCCTCCATGTTGTTGCAAATGGCAGGATTTCATTCTTTCAGTTTTGCAATCTGACCTGAAGTATAATTTCATTAACATCTTTTTAAAAGGCTTTTATTATACTTTTTAAATATTTTATTTATTTTTTAAGTTTTATTATACTCAGGCTAAAGGAGCAATTGGTCGGCATTTTTAAGAAAAGAATTAAATATTTATTCCACCTTTCTGGAATAAATACACCTTAGGGTAATCTTATAGACTACTTAACAAGAGAAAAGCTATTCTTCACCAAAGAATTCAAACTTATTGATGTGGAAGGAAAAGCAGTACTAGGAAATGACCATTTCCCAGTCCTATGCAAGAGTCACCAGTGGATAAAGGCACATATAGCAGAGAATGACAGAGAGCACTATAATGGAGGATCAATGATCACCCTTAGCATCCTGAGAAGTGAGAAAAACAGACATTGTGTGCCTCACAGGGGATGAAACATGAAGCCACAGCCCTGTCTGTTAAGTGTTCTTACCAAAATGGGTGAGCCACAAAGAAATCAAGGGATGAGGAACCCATCCCTCATTTGCTGGGAAGATGGACAGAAGAGCAAGTTAAACATCATCACAAAGAAGCAAACAGACAAATCCAAAGGGAAAGCATTCTAAAGAGCGAGGTTGGTTTTTACAAAGAGTCACCTAAAAAAAGAGAAAGGAAAAAGAAAGAAGACAGAAATATTCCAGATGAAAAGAGATTTAGGAAGAGCAACAACCTAGTTACTATGTGCATCTTGTTTGGGTCCTGATCCAATCAAACCAACTATAAATGACCTTTAGTTGTCAAGGGGAGAAATCTGATTGTGAAATAGATATCCCATGGTAACAAGAAATTATGATAGGCATTATAATGAGACTACAGTTACATTGTGGTTCATGTTTTTTAGAGAAGAATACTGATGTGTGTAGGAGGGAAGTAACATAATGTGTAAGGTTTGCTTTTAAATACTTGAGGAAAGGAAAACAAAGGATGAGTAAATAACACAAATGGGGCAAAATCTTGGTGAAGTGAAGCAAATGGAGATTCATTGTTCTATTCTTTCTAGTTCACCTACATTTGAATATTTCCAAATGCATATTTTCAAGTTTTGCTCTTTGCAAAGAAAAAGTAGCTCTTTTTTTAAAAGAGCATGCTACTGAGAATCGCTGTGAGACAAAACACATCTTGCAATTATAACTGAAAAGTCAGTCAAGAGAAAACGAGAAGCCAACTTTCACAAATATTGCACTCAATAATAAAATATGTTTAAGAGCAGAACATTACAAGACACGGTACTGGCTGATGGTTATTAGTTTTTAAAATTTTAGCCAGAAAAAAAAACCCTCTTTACTAACAGAGAAATAATAAAAGAGTTATTTAGAGGGCTGTCTGGGTGGCTCAGTTTGTTGAGCATCCCACTCTTAATCTTGGCTCAGGTGTTGATCTCAAGGTCATGAGTTCAAGCCCTGCATTGGGCTATGCACTGGGCATGGAGTCTATAAGAAAGAGAGAAGGAAGGAAGGAAAGAAAGAAGGAAGGAAGGGGAAAAAAAAGAGAGAGGAAGGAAGAAAAGAAAGCAAGCAAGAAAGAGAAAAAGAGAAGGAAAGAAAGGAAAAAAGGAAGAAAGCATGATCTTCCTATACAAACCACATCAGGTTTTGGGATTTGTTTGTTTGTTTGTTTGTTTTTTGAGAGAGAGAGAGAGAGAGAGCACGTGCAGGGGAGAGAGGCAGAGGGAGAGAGAGAAAATCCCAAGCAGGCTTCATGCTCAGTGTGGAGCCTGACTGAGGGGCTCGATCCCATGATTATGAGATCATGACTTGAGGTGAAATCAAGAGACAGATGCTCAACCTACTGAGCCATCCAGATGCTCTGAAACCATATTAGTTTTGAAATAAGAGATGTAGGGATTCCAACGGAACCGACAATAAACACTAGGGTCAACAACATTGTAGCTATAAAAAGCAAATCCAGGAGCAGATTTTTCCCCATTTTTTCTTGAAATAAAATTTGAAAATCATAAGCAGATATTATTTAGCCAAAAGGAAGAATTTTTCTGTATACAATGGTACATAACACTGAAATTTACAATTAAATTATAACACTGCTCTCTTCTTGAAAAAAAAAAAAGGTAGATGACCTTCTTCTCCATGATGTGTTTACAGGTCAGAGTGATCTGAAACCCTCTGGGAGTCCCCTGTTCCTGCCTTTCTGTAACTTCCTTCTTGGATCATCTTGTATCACATACTGAACTGTCCAACTCTCAAAGAAATCTAGAGGCTTCTTAAAATCCTCTCATCTATGAGGTAGAAGATAAATACTTAAAAGGGTGTCAAGCAATGTTGCATTATAGGATACCAAAACTGACCAGAAATAAATATGGCCGGGATCCTATCATTGTTAGAAAAATAAGGGAAAAAAATGTTCAGGGCAGAAATTAAAGAAAACGCAACGATTCTACCATTTGGTCCTGAAATGTTCTCTTTTGACAAAAGGAGGGATTTTAGTTTCACAACAAACTGCTTACATAATAAAAATGACAAATTATTCCATAAGCCTACAGCATGATAATTTTGCTCCAGTGGATAATGTGTTTCTTAAAAACAAAACAAATCAAAAAGACTGCTTTTATTTTTTTTAAATCAAAATAATTTTTTAGTAAAGCTAAGCATTATAATAAGAAAACTGTTATTGGGGTGTCTGGGTGGCTCAGTCGGTTAAGCATCCAACTTCAGCTCAGGTCATGATCTCAAGCTCATAAGTTCAAGCCTCACATTGGGCTCTGTACTGACAGTTCAGAGCCTGAGCCTGATTCAGATTCTGTGTCTCCCTCTCTCTCTCTGCCCCTCCCTCCCTGCTCATGTTCTGTCTCTCCCTTTCTCTCAAAAATAAATAACCATTAAAAAAATTTTTTTAAAGAAAACTGTTATGTTTTTCCTCACATGATACAACTATACTATTAGGGGCTAACTATCTGCAAGAAATTGGATTTAATTGGGACAAGGTGTAATTACAAGCTTTAATATTTCTTATTACCTCTAGGAGGCTGTAGAACTGGAAAATCTTGCAAACCTCCTCTCTCATGTCTTCCATTCCACTGGAGAAAGGGATACTAATCTACTTTTTGAGATGATAGTTGATATGACCCCTAGTAGAGCAAGGTAACTAGGGGCAGGGCAACAACTGGCTATTGTAGCCACTCATGATCTCATTTGCTGTGAAGCTTCTTCAAAGAACTGTCAGAGCTGTGTGTTAACCCTCTCCTCCTTCATTCTCTATCCAATCCTTCCTAGTCATGCTTCTACCCTTCACCATGGCACCTGAGACACCACAAAACCACCAACTGTCACCGTGTGGCAAACCCCATGATCATTTCTGTCTTCTGTTCACTCAAACCTCTACAGTCTTTTACCTTTCCTCACCCTTTTCTCTATGAATCATCTGCTCTGGGCATCCATGAGGCCACACTCTCCTGGCTCCTATCCTATCTCCCTAACCACCCCTGCTCAGCTCCTTCTCCCTGGCTAAACCGCTTCATACTAATGCATTTCTTTTGAAAGCAAAGCATGATAAAACAGGAAGGTTTCTGAGAAATTACTTTTTTCTGTTCAACAAACATGTCTTCTTTTTTCTCCTCCTTCTTTCCATTACTCTTGTTCTAACTGTAAGAGTTAAAGAAATTTTAGAATTTCTTTCAGTTTCATTGATTTTAGACCATTGAGATCCCATGTGGTCAGTAGATTAGAGAAAACAATATAGGTGATGTGACTATACACTGAAACCTCTGGGGGGGGGGGAACCTCTCTGAAATTATTATAAGCCCAAAGGATAATGAAAGAAATAAAACAATCTGTACCTGGCAATATTTCTATGAATTATCTTTGTTCAGAAACTCCAAGAAAAGTAGGACCTTAAGTGGATCATTAAATGGGACAGTAAAAAGATCATACAACATGATCAAGTGAAATTTATTCCTTGAATGCAAGGATGGTTCAACATACACAAATCAGTAATTGTGATACACCATTCTAACAGAACGAAGGGTAAAAACTCTTATGATTATCTCAGAAGAGGCAGAGAAAGCATTTGACAAAATTTAACACCATTTAATGATAAAAACTTTCAACATGTTAGGTATAGAGGGGATATACCTCAACATAATCAAAGCCATATGTGACCATAGGTAACATCATACTTAATGGTGAAAAGCTGAAAGTTTTTCCTCTAAGATCAGCAAAATGATCAGAGTGCCCACTCTTTCCACTTATTTCAATACAGTACTGCAAGTCCTACCCAAAGTAATTAGGCAAGAAAAAGGAAATGTAGGCATTCAGATCAGAAAGGAGGAAGAAAACCTGTCTCTATTTGCAGGTGATATAATCATCTATTTCTCCACCAAAAATGGTCAGATCTGATAAATTAATTCAGTAAAGTTGTAGGATATAAAATCAACATGCAAAAATCAATTGCCTTTTTACACACTAACAACTATCTGAAAAAGAAATTAACAAAACCACTTATAATAACATCAAAAAGAAAATATTTAGGAATTAATTTAACAAAGGAAGTGAAAGATCTATACAACGATCCTGTAAGATACTGATGAAAGAAATTCAAGAAAATACCAATAAATGAAAATATATTGTATCTGTGGATTAGAATAACATTGGGATAACGTCCATACTACCCAACGCAATCTATAAATTCAATGCAATCTCTAACAAAAGTCAATTAGCATTTTTCAACAAAAGAGAAAAAAACAACCCTAAAATTCTTACAGATCACAAAAGACTCTAAATAGCTTGAGGAAGCATAAGCAAAAGGAGCAAAACTGGAAGCATCACACTGTCTGATTTCAAACTGTGTTACAAAGTGATAATAACCAAAACAGTATGGTAATTGCATAAAAGCAGACACACAGATCCACAAGAGAGCCCAGAAATAAATTTGTACATATATGATCAATTAATTAATGACAAAATTGTCCAGAATACACAATGAGGAAAAGATAGTCTCTTCAGTAAACAGTGCTAGGCAAACTGGTCAGCCACATATGCAAAAGAACAAAATTGGACCCCTTATCTCACACTATAGACAAAAGTCAACTCAAAATAGACTGAAGAATAAATGCAAAACCTGAAACCTGGAACTCTTACAAGAAAACACAGGAAGTAAGCTCCTTGACATTATACTTGGCAATGGTTTTTTGGATTTGACACATAAGCAAAAGCAATAAAAGCAAAACCAAGAGGGATTACATCAAACTAATAACTTTCTGCAGAGCAAAGAAAACAAACAACAAAATAACAATGTAACCTCAGAATGGGAGAAATATTTGCAAGCTATATATCTGGTAAGGGGTTAATATCCAAAATATATAAGGAATTCCTACAACTCAACAGCAAAACAAAATAACCCCCCACAAACAACCTAATTAAAAATGAGCAAAGGAAGTGAACAAGTATTTTTCCAAAAAAATATATATAGATGACTAATAGGTATATAAAAATGTGTTTAATAGCACAAATCATCAGGAAAATGTAAAACCATTAACCTCACGCCAGCTAAGGTGTCTATTAACAAAAAGACAAGGGATACCAAATGCTGGTAAGGTAATAGAGGAAAGAACCCTTATACACTGTGAATGGGAATATAAATTGAGGCAGACATTATGGAAAACAGGATGGAGGCTCATCAAAATTTTTAAAATATAACTACCATATGATCTAGCAGTCCCACTTCTGCACATATAACCAAAAGAAATGAAATCACCATCTTGAAGAAATATCTATACTCCCCTGTTCATTGCAATGTTATTGGCAGTAGCCAAGATACGGAAGCAACTAAGGGGCTATCAACAGATGAATGGATAAGGGAAATGTAGTCTATGTATATGATGAGATATTGTTCAGCCTTAAAAAAGAAGGAAATCCTGTCATCTGTGACAACATAGATAAAATTGGACGGCATTATGCTACAGGAAAGAAATCAGACAGAGAAAGACAAATATGCCTCATATCTCTTATATGTGGATTTTTTAAAAAGTTGAACTCATATAAACAGAGGAGAATGGTGGTTGGCAGGGGATGGGGTGGGGGAAATGGGGAGAGGTTGGTAAAATGATACAAATTTTCAGTTACAAAATGAACAAGGGGTCTGAGGATCTAATGTCTAGCATGGTGACTATAGTAATAATACTGTATTGTATACTTTAAATTTCCTAAGAAGATCTTAAGTAATTTTACAAAGAAAAAGAAACGTTAACTATGAGAGGTGATGGATATGTTAACAATTTGATTGTTGGAATCCTTTCAAAATGTGTGTATATATCATACCATCACACTGTATACTTTAAACATATTACAATTTTGTCTATTTTGCCTCAGTAAAACTGAAAAGTCTTGTTCATGAGTCCTCATAGTAGTTTTATTTCTAATAGCAAAACGTACACACACACACACACACACACACACACACGCCAGTAATCAATGCCTATGTCCATCAACAAGTGAATAGATAAGCCAATTGTGGTATATTCATACAATGGCAAAATTTTAGAAATAGAAAAGAACTATTACACAAAACAGCATAGATGTATCTAAAATAATCATCCTGGGTGTGGACAAAAGAAACCAGAGAAAAGAATTCATAAAGTACCATTCCATTTATAAAATACTCTAGAATACAGGATTCAATCTAGAAAGAGAAAACAGATCAATGTTGCTCTGGGATGGGGTTAGGTACTGGGTTTCAAGGGTATGTGGCAATTCTGTGGGGATATTATATTTTCATTATCTTGGATTACAGTTATAGCTCCATGGGTGTATGCATATGTCTAAATATATCAGATTGTAAAATTTAAGTATAAGCAGTTTGGTATATAATTAATACATAATAAAGTCCCATAAAAAATTATAGGGCTAGGCTTCAAAGCAAAGATGTCAAGAATGCCATAGTGAAATGAATTCAGCCAAGGTGACTCTGGTGTCTTACCCTATGTTAAATGTTAAATTTGGGGAGAAAACACCATATCACTCTCCGTCAGATATAATGGACAGATTTTTTTGAACAAGGGATCATTTCTACAAACCCAAAACTCAACGGGAGACTGAATCAGAAAACAAGGCATCTCAACAACAAATACCACTCATTGCATAGATAAGAAAAGAATTCCTTCATTATACCCTGCTGATGACTGGTCTAAACAGATCTTGGTGACTGAGACAGCCTCAACATCTCCTTCAGCTTGATCCCCATTCAGCCACGTCCCAGCTGAGTGAGCTTGGGGACAAGTTACTATGATCTGTGCTTTAGTTTCCTCATCTTTAATATAGAGATAATGCTAGTACCCACGTCACAGAGTTGTGAGGATTAAGAACATTAATACATGTAGGTGCTAAGATCATCTATTATCAACCTTATCATTCCCACCTATTATCATGATCATTTTTCAAAGAGATTATATATGTAAGAAAGGAGGGCAGTAGTCAGGTCCCTCACTGTTAGTTCAGTGCTCTTTCCATAAAACATACAGATTTCCTGAAGACAACTGTATTCTAAGTCTGCAGGACTTCACATTGCTGACCAAATAAAAGCAGGCAAAACCAGTCACCACTTACCAAGTTGGCAAACCCAAGTCTGGCAAGTGTAATCCCCAAGCTTATGTGGGAAGATCGTGCACCCAGCTCAGAGAGACCTTGTCTAAGGATGACCGGAGACCCTACTAGCTGGCAAGTCGGGGGGTGGGGGGGAAAGAGATTGGTGATTACCAACCACTGAAATGAGCCCTCTGTGAGGTGAAGCTGGTCCTCAAAAGCTGATTTTTAAAAAAGGAGGGGATCAAAAGTTCATTTAAGTGTATTTTTTTTCCCTGGAAAGCAGAAGAGTCTTCCCTTCGATTTATACCTCCATGCTGAGCCTTCCCAGGATGCTATGTGACCAGGGCTCATGATGTGACCGGATATATTCATCACTGGAATTACTAAATCCTACCTTCTTTTACTCCCCACATTAATTTTGGCTCTAGATATTCAAGAACTCACAAAAATCTGAGCCTGTAACTTGCATTTTAATTTCCTCTGTTTCTATCAGCCTTTCCAAAAAAAACACCTCAAACTGCCATTTGGAGTTCGAATGCCCTGCAAGGTCTAAGAGAAGACACAGCAGATACATGTAACATGCAACTCATTCCTCTTGTGGCATTTCCTTTGAAGGCAAGTTAGAGGCCTCACAGCATCTCATTTGGCTTTCATGGGTTCAAGTTCCATAGAGAAAAATCCAGCATCCTGAAACATTTAGCTTTGGAAGAATACCACCTACCTTCCCCCCTACACTAAGGACACAAGTCACTTTATTCTTGCCTTGACTGATGAGTATGTGCTTCTTCTGCCCAGTGGCTCTTTAACTAGACATCAACGATCCCTTTTCTCCCTGTATTCCCTCCATATCTGTGCCCTCGACCTTCCATTCCTCTCAAGAAGGGAGTGTCTCTGTTTATCAAAGTTACCCTGGATCCACCTCTCACCATACACTATCACAACAATGCTAAATAAGGGACTTCTGCACACACATCAAAACAGTAGAGCATACTTCTAAGAATTCCTATGTGGAAAAACCTCTGGAATCCAGTATGTATTCCTCTGGCTAAGAGCTTGTGTCTAATTTGATTAAGAGCAGAAATTCACGGAAATATTCAAGCCTTCTTGGATGCTGAGTTTGCAAACAGAAGGATCCATGTTCTTTTGCTTCCAAATGTTGGAACAGTTTGAGAAGTCACGTGATGGTAAGCTCAGAACATCTGCTCTTCAGTTCTATCAACCATGTCCAATTAGCCAGTACTATAAAACCCACATCTCAAGGGAAAAAAAGGATCAGAAAGAAGATGGTGAAAGAAACTCCATCAGGAATAGTTCTCATGAGAAGAGGAGTCAACTCCCTTTGACAAAGGGAATGATTTCAAGAGCACAAATTAATGAATACCACTCCATGAAGTCATTTTATTTTTTTTAAACCACTTTCACAATACCTCATTTTTCCTTATAAAGGAGATAGAACAGCACTGCTAACTCATTTGTCATAAAAACCAGAGAAGGAGAGAGGTTCATGAACTTGCCAGAGCTCACACAACTGAAACCCTGGGCCTCGGAGCTCACAGGACAATAACCCAAGTAAGCGAAGACACCTTCCTCCCTTCAAGTAAATTCCCCTGACACACTAAAGCCCAACAGATTGGGATTCTACACATCTTGAACTTGAATTTCATCTCAACACATGCTTCAAGCCTGAGCACTTCCTGTGAGACTCTGGCATTTTAGTTCATGTCCAAGGTCCATTTAGGGAGAGGAGAGAGGTCCTAGGATAGACCATCTACATTTGGAATTCTTCTCAATTATGCAACTAATGAATTCAAAGGCATATTACAGTGTCTGGAGTAGGTCTCTCTCCTTCTTTCAGAAGTTGGTAGAAGATATATTTTACTTTCTCATCAATTAAACTAAGGAAGTACTCATTTCCTTTTTTTAAAAATGTTGATTCATTTTTTAGAGAGAGCGTGAGGAGAAGAGGGACAGAGAGAGAGGGGGAGAAACAGAATCTAAAGCAGGCTCCAGGCTCTGAGCTGTCAGCACAGATGCAGGGCTCAAATCCAGGAACCCTGAGATCATGACCTGAGTCAAGTCAGCTGCTTAACTGAATGAGCCACCCAGGCACCCTGGAATGTTGCTCTTTAAAACGTAGGGGATGGGGCACCTAGCTGGCTCAGATGGTAGAGCTTATAACTCTTGATCTCGGGGTTGTGAGTTCAAGCCCCACACTGGGTATGCAGATTACTTAAAAACAAAATCTTTTTTAAAAAGATGGATGTGGGGGGGAAGGGGGTGATGGGCATAGAGGAGGGCACTTGTGGGGATGAGCACTGGGTGTTATATGGAAACCAATTTGACAATAAACTATTTGAAAGAAAGAAAGAAAGAAAGAAAGAAAGAAAGAAAGAAAGAAAGAAAGAAAGAAAGAAAGAACATTGAAACCCCCCCCCCAAAAAAAAAAGTGGAGGATATGGGGCACTACAGTAGGTGTGGAGTAAGGCTTTCTGCTTAAAAAAATTCCTGGGCTTCTCTATTAAACAAAAGAGATTTGAAAAGTAAGATAAGAACAAAGTCTTTCTCTTTTGCCTCCTTTCCATTTCTGCTTTTAAATCTGAAGAAAGAATGGTCTTTCTCTTTACTGTCTGCTTATTTAGTTTCCCAAGCAATGTAGGACTTTTTAATACTCAAAGTAGATTCTTGTTGCCTTTCCTGATGTGGCTTGTCCTGACAGAAGCAAAGCATGGAGAAGTAGAAGGTGCTGGATTAGAACTTGGTTGAGTTTGATTCAGGACCCAAATGGGTCCTCAGACTCACATTTGATCTTGGACAAGTCACTTCACCTGCCATGGCTTCTGTTTCCTAAATTGTAAAATAAAGGGAAGGAACCCAGTGACCTGATAGATCCTTTACAGCCCCCAGCTAACCCTGTTCTTTTCTGGAAAGCTACAGCAAGTGTTTGCTTAGTTTGCTAAGACAAAACATGTCCCCAGTTTCCTGAGATTTGCCACAATTCTCCTGCGGGTCCCTACAGAGGTCAGGCTGGGTAAGCTGCTCTTGAGGCATCAAGTAGTCTCAGTATTATCATCACCTTACTAAAAGGAGACACATTTTGCTTTTGCTCGTTCATCTCTTTTCCTTCTTTTCTACCAACTACTTTTGATCTTGATTCTGGACAAATCAAGGGTAGAGATGGGGCACCTGGGTGGTTCAGTCGGTTAAGTGCCTGACTTCAGCTCAGGTCATGATCTCACGGCTCATGGGTTCAAGCCCCGCGTCGGGCTCTGTGCTGATAGCCAGCTCAGAGCCTGGAGCCTGTTTCAGATTCTGTGTCTCCCTCTCTCTCTGACCCTCCCCTGTTTATGATGTCTCTCTCTCTCTCTCAGAAATAAATAAAACATTTAAAAAAAAAACTAGAGATACTAGCATTTATTTCTTCATATCAGTCAAGGTTTTTTTTAACATGCCATATTTTCATACTTTGTACACCATTAAGGTCCATTTCCGATTCCAGGACAATTGCCCCACCTTTTATTCCCCTTTATTAGTTTCCACAAAAAAACTAAAATTCTCCCTTTAATGCCTATTTTCTCTGAAAAATAAACAATCTAAATTTAATTGCTTTGAATCACCACCTAGGGGAGAGTTTGATGCATTTTTGTTAGATCTCCCCCATGGGACATGGGTCATGCTGTGTCATGGGATCGGATCCAGAATAAGATGCCTCCAGCCTTCATGTGTCTTCTGCAGGCTTCACTCCGTTCTGGTTCAATGCACGGACCTGTGCTGTGGCTTCAACCCAAAACAGGAACACAGTTACCGGTGAACCACTAACTTCCTAACACCATGAGTGAAAAGGAAGGAAATGTGAGACTTCTTGATTGAAAAGGCAATAAAAAGAATCTGTTTTTCCTTTCTTCATGCATATATTTAACTTCAGAAAAGCCCAAGAGATGCAGAGTAGAGCAACATAGGTAATGTTGAACACCTGCTTGCAATACACCTGGAGGAATTCTAAACAAAGGGAGAAAACACATCTGAAACAGAAGAGCCTAAAAAAGACAACACGGAAATTTTCCACCCAACAGCACTGGTGTCCCTTACTGCAGAGACAGCAGATTTCTCTGATCTGGAATAAGGTGATTCCTAACAACTGCTCAAGTTAGCTTGAGTCAAAGGAAGGCCTTGTCCCACTGTCACATCAGTACCTCTTTTAATGTACCTACTGGCTGAATATGTAAAATGGTATTGGCTGTGGATGCAAGTAGGCAAAACCCTACACGTTAAGTAACATCTTGGTAAAAAGAGGGGCAGAAATAAGAGATCAAGGAGCACTGTTTTGGGGGAGACTGGAGTGCACTGATGCAGACAAGTAGAGAACGATCAACCATGTTCTTTTATGAATACTCTGGTAACAGAAGATAATTATGAAGGAGGAAGAAGAGAAGATCCCTTCAGCCAAATCACACCCAGAAAATTACCAAGAATTTGGGTTGGAGCTGGGAACATCTATCTGTCCTTTAGGGTAACATCTTAGATGGACTATATTTCTTCACAGAATACAAGGCACAAGGGTTAAGAGAAAACTAACCATTTAGTCTCTTAACAAATACTACCTCTGTATAGGCCTATCCCTTTTGAAAACAATCAACATGAGGTTAAGGACAGAGTCTACAGAACAAATGAGGACACAACACTCAAAGACAATAAAAAGGGTTTTTTTCTTTCTGAAAATATACAGCAGAGAAGATAAATACATTTTGGGAGAACAGAAAACTCACCAGAACCAACATAGAGGAGAAATGAAAGAGGAAGTAGGCTAGGATTACAAAGGACTGTAAAATTTAAATGCAGCATTAGAATTAAGATCACCAGGGGATAGGGATGCCTGAATGGCTCAGTCCCTTAAGGGTCCGACTCTTGATTTCGGCACCGGTCATGATCTCATGGTTTGTGGGTTTGAGCCCCATGGCAAGCTCTGCCCTGACAGCATGAGACTGCTTGGGATTCTCTCTTTTCCTCTCTCTCTCTCTCTCTCTCTCTCTCTCTCTCTGCACCTCCCCCGTTTGCATTTTCTCTCTCTCTAGAAAATAAATAAACTTAAAATAAATCAGTAGTGGATCAAAAGGAATGAAATCTTGCCATGTGCAACAATGTGCATGGAACTGGTGGGTATTTTATTAATCAAAGTAAGTCAGTCAGAGAAAGAAAAATATCATATGATTTCACTTCTATGTGGAATTTAAGAAACACAGCAGATAAACATAGCGGAAGGTAACGAAAATTAAGATAAAAATAGAGAGGGAGGCAAACCATAAGAGACTCTTAAACTCAGGGTTGTTGGAGGGGAGATGGGCAGGTGGATGGGCATTAAGGTGGGCACTTGCTGGGATGAGCACTGAGTGTTACATCTAAGTGATGAATCATTAAATTCCATTCCTGAAACCAATACTGCACTGTACGTTAACTTGAACTTAAACAATTTTTTTTAAAAGATCAGCAGGGGAAGCATTTAAAAAGTATATTTTAGTTTGCTGAAAATATCATCAGTTATATGGAAGAGAAACTCCAAACCTCTGAGCATGTAGACCAAATAACAGTTGAAATTATGAGAGGAAAATAGCAGATATAAATGAAGAGAGATAATAGCTTAGAAATTACTGGCATTTTAAAAAAATATGCACGTGCAAAACATTGCATGCCTCCTATTCCATTTGTTAATAATCTAATTTTGACTTCTCTTGCTTCATGTTAGTCTTTAGTTCTTCACAGAGGTCTCTTTTCCTCTAATGCCAATGGAACTTCAACACTTACTCTGAGATTATGTGCTCTTCTATTATTAAATAAGGTATTTGCAGATAAGAAAATATATCCTCTTCTTTTGCTGCAGAAAAAAATTACTCTGTCTTTTAAGCTCTCCTTGCAAAAAAAAAAAAAAAAGTCTTAGGTAACATCTAGAATTCAGTTATAATTGCTATCTCAAGAGGGAGCTACTACTCTGAACCTCTAAAATGTCTGTAATTATGATTGATCATAATATTTACCAATATGTTCTATCTAGGTAATAATATTAGGAACTCTGCTATTTCAAACATAAATTGGGAAGGTATTATGCGAAAGACAATGAAATACACCACCTGGGTGGCTCAGTCAGTTAACCAACTGACTTCAGCTCATGTCATGATCTCATAGTTCATGGTTCAAGCCCTGCTTCAAGCTCTGTGCTGACAGCTCAGAGCCTGGAGCCTGCTTCGGATTCTGTGTCTCCCTCTCTCTCTTTGCCCCTCCCCTGCTTGCACTCTATGTCTCTCAAAAACAAATAAGTGTTAAAAATTTTTTTAAACCTTTCTCATATAATCAAATACTCAAAAGCTTACACTAATTTATCCTTATACATACACACCTCGAGATATTTAATTACATAAAGTGACAAACATTTTTAATGAAAATATAAGAGGTGCTATTAAAAACATCATTTTATAAACAGGATTGAACACAGTTCAGATTAGCAAAATCTGTATTAAATAATTGAAAGATATAGTAAAATAATTTGAAAACAAAAATCCAGGTCTATAAGTATAGATTATATTAAGAAACAAGGAGTTAAATGGGATGTTTTTGGAAGCTTTCCTTTCACTTCTATTTTTTTGGAATAGTTTGAGAAGAATAGGTATTAACTTTTCTTTAAATGTTTGGTATAATTCACCTGTGAATCCATATGGTCCTGAACTTCTATTTTTTTTCGTTTTTTTTTTTTATTACCAATTCAATTGCATTACTAGTAATCAGTCTGTTCAGATTTTCTATTTCCTACTGATTACATTTTAGAATATTGTATGTTTGTAGGAATTTATCCATTTCTTCTAGGTTGTCCAGTTTGTTGACATATATTTTTTCACAGTGTTCTCTTATTCTCTTTGTATTTCTGTGGTGTCATTTATTTCTCCTCTTTTATTCCTAATTTAATATATCTGAATCCTTAATCTTTTTTCTTGTTGAGTCTAGCCAAAAGCTTATCAATTTTGTTTCCTTTCAAAGAATCAGCTGTCGGTTTTGTTGATCTTTTCTTTTCTTTTTAAGTCTCCATGTCATTTATTTCTGCTCTGACTTTATTATTTCCTTCCTTCTACTCAGCTTAGGCTTTGTTTGTTCTTCTTTTTTTTAGATCCTTTAGGTGTAAGGTTATTTAGGCTTTTTCTTGCTTCTTGGGGTAGACCTTGTATCACTATTTCCCTCTAAGAACTGCTTTCTCTGCATTGCAAAGATTTTGGACCACTATGTTTTCATTTTCATTTGTTTCCAAGTATTTCTTAATTTCTTCATTGATTTCTTCAATGACCCATTTTACTAAAACCAGACAAAGACACCACAAAGACAGCTAGCTCTAGTGAGTGTAGATGCAAAAATCCTCAACGAAGTATTAGAAAACAGAATTCAACAATTCTTTAAAAGTGTCATTCACCACATTTAAGTGGGATTTATTCTAGGGATCCAAGAACATATGTCTATATAATAAAGGCTTTATATGAAAAACCGATAGTTAACACCATACTTAATGGTGAAAAACTGAGAGCTTTTCCTCTAGGATCAGGAACAAGACAAGAATATCCAATCTCACCACTTTTATTCAACATAGTACCGGAAGTCCTAACCACAGCAATCAGACAAGAAAAAGAAATGAGGCATCCATAATGGCCAGGAAAAAGTTAAGCTGTCACTATTTATATATGACAGGATACTATACATAGAAAACCACGAAGACTCCACCAACCACCTCCCAACCATGAAGAAATGAGGAAAATGAGGAAAAAGAGAAATTAAGTAAACAATTCCACTTACTATTGCACCCAAAAGAATAAAATACCCAAGAATAAACTTAACCAAGGAGGTGAGAAATCTGTACTCCAAAAGCTGTAAAACACAGATGCAAGAAAGTGACAATGACACAAACAAATGGAAAGATATTCCACGCTCATAGACTGGAAGAACATTGTTAGAATGTCCACACTACCCAAAGGAATCGACAGATTTAATGCAATTACTATCAAAATACCAGCACAATTTTTCATGGAATTGGAACAAATAAGCCTAAAATTTTTATGGAACCACAAGAGAGCCTGAATAAACAAAGAAATCTTGAGAAAGATGAACAAAGCTGGAGATATCACCATCCCAAATTTCATGTTAGAATATAAAGCTGTAGTAATCACAACATTATGATATGGATACAAAAACAAAGACAGATCACTGGAATAGACAAGAGTCCAGAAACAAACTCATAATTATGTGGCCGGTTAATCTATGACAAAGGAAACAAGAATATACAATCAGAAAAAGACAATCTCTTCAACAAATGGTGCTGGAAAAACTGGACAGCTATACATACAAAAAGAAAAAAGAAACTGGACCACTTTCTTACACCACACACAAAAATAAACTCCAAGTGGATTAGAGACTGAATGAGGAGACTTGAAGCCATAAAAATGCTAGAAGAGAACATACGCAATAATTTCTTTGACATCAGCTATAGCAACATTTTTCTATATAGGTCTCCTGAGACAAGGGAAACAAAAACAAACTATTGGAACTATACCAAAATAATCTTTTGCACAAAAAAGAAACCATCCACAAAACTAAAAGGCCACCTACTGAATGGGAGAAAAGATTTACAAGTGATATATCCAATAAGGAGTTAATATTCAAAATACATGAAGAATTTCTACAACACAACACCAAAAAATAAACGATCCAACAAAAAAAGGGGAGCAGACAACCTAAATAGACATTTTTCCAAAGATGATGTTACAGATAGAACAAAAGACACATAAAAATATATTCAACACAAATAATCATCAGAGAAACGCAAATCAAAACCAATGACAGATCACCTTATACCTGACAGAATGGCTAAAACAAACAACCAAAAAAAGATATAGCAAGCATTGACAAGGAGGTGGAGAAAAAGGAATTCTGCACTGTTGGTGAGAATAAAAGGTGGTACCACCACTATGAAAAATAATATAGAGGCTCTTCAAAAATTTAAAAATCAAAATACCACAATACCCAATAATTCTACTACTGGGTATCTACCCAAAGAAAACAAAAACACTAATGCAAAAAGATATAGGCACCCCTATGTTTACTGCAGCACTATTTATAATCTTGCAGTCTCTCTATACAAAGTCTTGCAACTCATTTGTAGGGAGCAAAATAAAATGGGCAAAATATTTGAACAGACATTTCCCGGTATACACATGAAAAGAATGCTCAAGAGGCACCTGGGTGGCTCAGTCAGTTGTGCGTCCAACTTAGGCTCAGGTAATGAACTCATGGTCCGTGAGCTGGAGCCCTTCATGGGGCTCTGTGCTGACAGCTCAGGGCCTGGAGCCTTTTTCGAATCCTGTGTGTGTCTCTCTCTCTGTGCCTCCCTGATTCATGCTCGCTCACTCTCTCAAAAATAAACAAACATTTAAAAACTTAAAAAAATATATTCTCAACAACTGGTGTCATCAATGAAGGTAAGACCACAAAGTGATAACACTGCATAATCAAAGATTGGCTAAAATTATAAAAAATATTGGCCAGACTATGGAGAAAGTGGAATTCAGACTGTTAATGAGAATGCAAAATTGTACAACCGCTTTGGAAACCTAACAGTTCCTTCAACGGTTAAATCTATACCTACAATACAACCCAGTCATCCCATACCTTGGTATCTACCCAAGAGAAAGGAAAGTAGATTTTATAGAAAGATTTATGAGAGTCACCTCAGTGGCCCAGTAGGTTAAGCATGGGACTCTCAGCATGATTCTGAGCCCTGTGTTGGGCTCCACAGAGCCTGCTTGGGATTCTCCCTCTCTCTCTCTCTGCCTCTCCCCAGCTTGTGCACGCATATGTACCTGTTCTCTCACCAAATAAACTTTTAAGGGGAAGGGCAGAGTGGAGGAGAGAGAGAGAATCTGAAGGAGGCTCCACACTCAGTACAGAGCATGACTCAAGCTCTACGCCACCACCCTGCAACCATGACCCAAGCTGCAGGTGCCCCCAGATTTTTTTTCTGAAATACAATGCCTTCTCAGTCTGTCTTTTGATATACCACTTCTGGTGGTTGATTTTTCCCTCCAGTTTCCTTTACTCCATCACAATATGATAGAGCAAGAACAAAGATAAATAGCAAGTTGTATTCACAATCAGAGGCCTCAAGTGCCATGGGAGGTCCTTATGAAATGGAAAGTGCATGTACCATCTTAAAAAAGCAGATAATTCACAGCTTAAGTCAAATATTTCTGCATGGCAATGTGGGCGCAGGCTTGGCAGATTTTCTAGTTTTTTCAAAGGAAGTAAAAAATCTGTACCTTGTGTGAAATTCCCTGACTTTTAAATGGTCGTGATTCATTTAAGAAATTTTTTAATGTTTACTTATTTTTTTACATAATTGTGACTTTATGTTTTAAATAGTTTATTGTCAAGTTGGTTTCCATATAACAACCAGTGCTCATCACCACAAGTGACCTCCTCCATGCCCATCACCCTTCTTCCTCTCCCCACCCAACTCCCATCAGCCCTGTTTGTTCTCGACATATGTTTGCACGTATAGGAGGATTAGGAGGAACTTAACGGAGGACCATTGGGGAGAAGAAGGGGAAAAATAGTTGGGGAGAGGGAGGGAGGCAAACCATGAGAGACTCTTAATGTTTACTTATTTTTGAGAAATCGAGTGTGAGCCAGGGAGGGGCAGAGAGAGGGGGAGACACAGAATCGGAAGCAGGCTCCAGGGTCCAAGCTATCTGCACAGAGCCTACCATGAGGCTCAGACCCAGGAGCCAAAGATCATGACCTGAGCCGAAGATGGATGTTTAACTGACTGAGCCACTCAGGTGCCCCATGATTAAATTTTTAAGATGACACTGCATGGGCAAACCAAAGAGAACTTGCATGTTGCTAGTCATTTATAGCATATGATTTAAAGATCTCACCTGTCATCATTCAGAGAACAAGTAAACAAAATATACAGAGAGGGTATGAATAACATTGATTATATATGTATGTGTATGTACATATGTGTGTGTGTGTGTGTATATATATATATATATATATAATCTGTATGTGTGTGTGTGTAAGCAATATCTGTATTCTGCCAGAAAATAAACAGTTTAAGCATCCATGAAATGCATGTAGAAGTTGGTTATCACTAGGCCATAATAAAACCTCAGATTCCAAAAGGCAGAATTATTCAAATTGCAACCACTGGCCAAAATGCAATTAAACTGGAAAGTGACACATAACATTATTATATTAACCTTTCTTAAATAACTACTAAGAAAGATTTCTTAAAAAAAAAAAGCTGGCAGGAACACCTAGGTGGCTCAGTCGGTTAAACATCCAACTTCGGCTCAGGTCATGAACTCGCTGTTGGGGAGTTTGAGCCACACGTCAGGATCTGTGCTGACAGTTCAGAGCCTGGAGCCTGCTTTGGATTCTGTCTCCCTCCCTCTGCCCCTCCCCTGGTCACTCTCTGTCTCTGTCTCTCAATAATAAGTAAACATTTAAAAAATATTTTTTAAAAAAGCTAGCAAGTTAAAAACACTTACTTATGCCAAGTTTGGAACAAAGAGCCATTCCTAGGGCACCTGGGTGGCTCAGTTGATTAAGCATCAGACTCTCAATTTCAGCTCAGGTCATGATCTCAGGGTCATGGGATCGAGCCCTATGTCAGGCTCTACAATGAGGATAGAGCTGCTTGGGATTCTCTCCCACTCTCTCTCCCCTCCCTGCATCCCTGCTGGCACTCTCTCTCTAAAATAAAAAATAAAAATAAAAAATAAAACAAATAATAACTGCTATTCCTTTATGCCTTAAATGAAAAAATAGATATCACACATTTTGATTCCCTAAAGTTCCTGAATGAGTCCTACTGGTTGGAGAAGGATACATGGAAATGCCAAAATCCCTACTTCTGTGTTATCTTCCTGAATCTACACAGTGAAGCATTTTACGCTTTTGGTTTTTATCTAAAGGAATTATGACACTTTCAGGGTTGGTATCTGAGCAAGGACAAGGCAGAGAATACATTAGAAATGACCAGTGCTATGTTACAGAATCTAAATTAACTCATCTGTAAGCTTATTACAACGTCACTATTAAAATTTTGCTCGCATCATGCAATATATACATGAACACAATATACATGTTATTCCAAAGGGACATTTCAATGTATAGGCGGCACAAAATCCTCTTTATTCTAACAAATTTGATGTAAGAATTTACATCAGTTAAACGCATGACTATTAATCTCGGCTCAGGTCATGATCTCACGATTCATGAGCTCCAGCCCTGTGTCGAGCTCTGTGCTGACAGTGCAGAGCCTGCTTGGGATTCTCTCTCTCCTTGTCTTTGGCCCTCCCCTGCTCTCTCTCTTTCTCTCTGTCTCTCAAAATAAATAAACTTTTAAAAATAATAAAATATAGATTTGGGGACATGTAAAATTTCACTTCAGGGGTCCTAGCAGATGCCACAAATAGTGAGGTACCCTTCTTTCAAGATGGGTAAACATACCACCTGATTACAGGCGGCTTTTCCTACTTCTGTCTTCCCCACTGGCTACTCATTTTTCTGTTTGTAAACGGTGCTGCTCATAACTTAGTTCTCAGACCTCCACTATCCATACCCCAACCTTTTCATGTTCTAGATCCATCCATTTCATGTTACAGATTAGCCATCCACACTGTTTTAACTATGACTTCCATGCAAAAGACTCCCAAGTCTGTATCTGCAGGAGTCACCTTTCTGCCACGCTCCAGACGCAGTATCGCCAAGTCAGTGTTGAAAGTTCCAACGGCCCCTCAACGTTGCAAAATTAACCTCAACTCCATCCTCTTACACTTCTCTCTCTTCTCTCTCCAAGAAAAGAGCTCCATTCCCAATTGCCAGTTTCCATCAATGACACTGCTATTATTTACAAGTAGTTATAGGAGAAACCTTGGGATAGTTTATGATCCAGTCCTAAATCTGATAAAGTACCAATGTACACTGTTCCCCAGAAATAGCTCTTGAATGTTTCTTTCCCATTCTTACGCCCAACCTATGATCAAGAGTACTAAACTTATCATCCTGTTTGATTCTAAGCTTCCTGCGTTCCATCCTACGTACTAGGTAACTCTAAAATTCTGCTTCAATCAGATTATATCCTGTTGAAAAATGTATAATGTCAAAAACATTCAACTCCAAAAGAACTGGCTGCCTTACTGTCCCTAAATATCACTTTTTTATAACTTCCTACCCATTGGTATATGGCATGTATTTTGCCAAGAATGCCTTCCCACCTATTCCTTTCAATGATCCAAGTTTTAGCTTTCTGCCAAGACTTGCTCAGATACCACACCTCCTCTATGATTTGTTCTCCACTCAACCAAGTTCATGTGTTTGAATTGATATAGGACTCGTACCGTCTATACTGCTCAAGGACACGTTTAGCCTATGGTCTTGAGGGCTTTTCTTTCTTAAATGAGGATGAGAAGGTCCTTATAAACTGAGACACAGTTCCATATTCTGGTATTTTTCACAGAGCAGCTTCCCAGCAAACAGTGCTGAATTGATAAAACGACAGAAAATCAAAGCCTTATCTAAATGGACTGCATTATGCTTTCCTCTAACAACACAGCGTGAACTCTCTAGAACCAATACTTTGAGATGTAGTCTTGGATTTAATCCTAGATCTGTGTGTCCTGAGTGGTGGTTCTCAATTATTTTCATTTTCCCATTCCTTTTAAGAATCTTGTGACAGTTGAAGTACAAGTCATCCCTATATGGAAAACAATCTATAAAATTCATAACTTCAAGAAAGAGTAGACCCAACTCACAGGGCCCAAGTAAGGAAGAAGACTGTTTCTATTATGCAAAACATCTAGAAACTGGCCATCAGTGGCTAATATAAAAACCTAGTGATTTCGCCAGGGACTCAAGCTCCTTCTAGATCTCTGTTACCTTATCTTCAGCCTGAGACTTTCCTCCTCACATTGTGAATACAATGTGGCTGTCACCTCACCCCAGGAAGATACCAGAAGGGCAAAATGCCTGAAGGTAATGTCAGTCAAACTTGCTCCTTTTTGGAAATTTTCCTAGAAGGACTGCCTAGACTTCCACTTGATATTAAGGGACAGAATTGGGTTAAAAGAAAGGCATTTTGCCTCAGACTTCACTTAAAAATACACTTGTGGAAGAAAGACAGGTAGATAGCTAAAAATATGGGTCCCAGGTCCTGATAAAGAAAATAAGCATTAGTAACTTTGTTCTCCATATTTGTATTTTGACATAATTTCAGACAAAAAATTCCTAAGACCACTGAAAAGAATTCTTTTGCTACTAGTTTTGCTACTAGTTTCTCATGTTTTTGGAAATACCTATAGTGTTTCCCCATTAAAATAGATGCCACCCTCAGGAATAGGGTATATTTCATCACGTTAAAGAAAAAAATGTCCATCAGTTCCTATTTGCTTGAGTGCATTTTATCAAGAATAGGTGTTGGATTTTTAAGTCCTTTTCCAGTATCTGTAGAGTAAACCCTTTGATTTTTTTCCTAAGCCATATTATTTGGATATTAACAGATTTTTAAATTTTGAGCCTCATGCTCCGAAAATAAAGTGTATCATTTTCCTCTAAGAACATTGGATTCTGTTCACTATATTTTATCTTGAACTTTAACATCAATATTCATTGGTGATGGGGCGCCTGGGTGGTTCAGTCAATTAAGCCTCTACCTTTGGTGCAAGTCATGATCTCATGGTTCGTGAGTTCAAGCCCCGGATTGGGCTCTCTGCTGTCAGCACAGAGCCCACTTCCGATCCTCTGTTCCCCTGTCTCAGCCCCTCCTCTGCTCGCGTTCTCTGTCTCAGAAATAAGTAAATAAAAACTTGGAAAAAATACCTTCATTGGTGATAATGGTTTGTAAGTACCTTTTTAACTGTCATTATCAAGTTTATATATCAATGTTATATTTGCCTCATAAAACACACTATCAAGTTTTCCTTTGTTTTCAATGGTCTGAAATAATTCATAAAGCATTGAGGCCATCTGCTCTTTAAAGTTTGCTTAGAATTTCCACCTAGACATGGTACTTATTAATGGGTTAATTCGATGAGATCTTTCTCAGTTTATTCTAGCACAATTTGCCCAAGTTTTATTTATTTCATTGGGTCAATCTGGTAAGCTGTATCTCCCTAGGAAATTCTCTACTTCATATACATTTTCAAATTTATTTGCTGAGAGGTCTGTAAAATAGTCTGAAGATATTTTAACATTTTGAACATTCCTCTCTTGCCATGTCTTATTTTGTCTATTTGTGAGTCCTCTCTTCTTGGTTATCACATAGATTTGTTTATTTTGTTAATGATTTGAAGTTGCCTGGTGTTTTATTGACTAGTTAGATCTACTATCTCCCTATCATCCTTCTCATGAAATTTTTGCTTATATCATTATTGTTATCATTATTTCTTTTCTTGTGCTTTCTTCTGCTTTATGTGATTTTATAATAATATAGGTTTTTTTTTTTTAGAAATTGTCATTTCCTAATGTATGACTCCTTATAATACAAAGTTAAAGTATACAGGACCCAAAGCATTTTTTAAATTATTATTAAAAAATGTTTATTTAGGGGTTCCTGGGTGGCTCAGTTGGTTAAGTGTCCAACTTCAGCTCAGGTCATGATCTCACAGTTGGTGAGTTTGAGCCCCACATCCAGCTCTATGCTGACAGCTCAGAGCCTGGAGCCTGCTTTGGATTCTGTGTCTCCCTCTCTCTCTGCCCCTCCCTTGCTCACACTCTGTCTCTGTCTCTCTCTCTCCCTCAAAAATAAACATTTTTTGTTTATTAAAATAAACATCATTATAAAATAAACATTCTGGGCTGGGCATAAAGAGTACTTAAAAAATCCTTCATTTTTATTTTTAATGATTTTTATTGAATTATATACTTTGTATGATACTAATTTGCTAACCCTTCCTTCTTATTGTTTCCATTTGCCTGGTGTACTTTTGTCTGCCTCTTTCTTATTCACCTATGTGAATTATTCTGTCTTAGGCCTGTGCCTTGTATACAGAATATACATGGGCTTTCCTTTAGGAGTCCAACTGAACATCTTTTTCTTTTAATAAGTATTTAACACCCATTAACATTTATTGGTGAGACTAAAACATTTGATCTCAATTAGGGTATATAACTTATCATTTCTTTTCTCTTTATGAAGTTTATTTTCAATTTTTGTTTAGACATATAAGAAGTTTTTTTTTTCTGATGATTACTTTCATACTTGTACTGTTTTAAATGTCTTTATTCCCATGTTTTCTGAGTCATTACATCATTTATGCATTTTAATGGTATTCTTAACCCCCATCTAATGCCTATACAATAATTAGAGAACTTATTCTGTGTCTTTCTAGTCATATTATTTCTACATTATCAGAACATAGAATGCACAAGATTAACACGTATCCTGACATTTTATTATGAATGCTTATTATTATTCTATTCAAAAAATATTTCTCCACCTCCTCACCAATCTGTTCTCTTCATGAGCTGTTTTTTTGTTTTCAGATTCCACATAGATGGATCCATATATTGCTTTGAAATTATGATAGGGATTGTACTGAATCTGTATAATGCTTTGAATACAGTCATTGTCATAATATTAATTTTACATTTCAAGAGCATGGAATACTTTTCTACTTAATTTGTGTCTCCAATTTCTTTCACTAATGTCTCATTGTCAATATATAAGTATTTCACATCCTTCGTTAAATTTATTCACAGGTATTTTATTATTTTTTATGGGATTGTTTTCTTAATTTCTCTTTCTGGTAGTTCATTGTAAGAGTAAAGAAATGCAAAAGATTTTTGTATACTGATTTTGTATCCTGCAACTTTACTGAATTCATTTATTAGTCCTAACAGTATTTTTGATGGAGTCTTTAAGGTTTTCTATGTATAATATTATGTCATTTCCTCTTAGTTCCAGTCTTCAAGCTATAATTACTAAGTGTTTTCTATTACTCCTTCTGCTAAAATTTCCTTGGTCATATCAGGGGCACCTTGGTGGCTCAGTCAGTTGAGCATCCAACTTTGGCTCAGGTCATTATCTCACAGTTTGTGAGTTTGAGCCCCAAGTCAGGCTCTATGCTGACAGTTCAGAGCCTGGATCCTACTTCATATTCTGTGTCTCCCTCACTCTCTGACTCTACCCAGCTCACACTCTGTCTCTGTCTCTGTTTCTCTCTCTCTCTCAAAAATAAACACTAAAAAAAAATTTTTTTTTAAATAAAATTTCCTTGGTCATCTCTTGGTTGAATGAAGTCCACTTTCCAGTAGATTCTTCAGAAAGGGTTTATGGAAACAGAATTCTCTGAGCTCTTATATGTTTGAAATTGTTTTCCTAGGGGTACCTGGGTAACTCAGTCGGTTAAGCATTCAACTTCAGCTCAGGTCATGATCTCCTGGTTTGTGACTTTGAGCCTCACATTGAGCTCTGTACTGACAGTGCAGAGCCTGCTTAGTATTCTCTCTCTCTCTGCCTCTCTCTCTCTCTGTCCCTCCCCTATTTGTGCTCTCTCTCTCTCTCTCAAAATAACTAAACTTTAAAATAAAATTACTTTTCTATAGCCTGGATAAAGGGCAGCTTGGCTGAAGGAACTTTTTGGTTTCTATTTTCTTTTGAGTTTCTTGAAAAGGCTCCTCCATGTTGCCTTGCTTTCTGTTGTTTTTGAGATGTCTCATGCCAATCTACCTATCTTTCCTTATAAGTTATTTTATGACTTCCCCTGATGAACCTAAAGATTCTTTATCTTTGTTTAGTAGCTTTATGAGACAATGACATTGAGTTGATGATTAAGGGGAAATGTGAAATGGTGCCAGTGAGTCCCTTTCAATATGTATATTCATGTCTTTTTGCATCCAGAAAGTTCTTTTATAATTACAAATATTAATTCTGTTCTGCTTTTTTTTTGGGGGGGGGAGAGGATTCCAATTATATAAATGTTATTCCTTCTTTGGCTATCTTCCAAAACAATCATTTTATCTTTGGTTCTTTTAATTTCTTCTTTTAGCCCATTTTCATTCTACTAGGTGTTTATTACTTTATTCTAATGTCCTTTATTATGTCTTTCATCTATACTTCTTTGGACAGCTTGTAAGTTCATCTACTTGTCTGATACAATTAACTTTTTCTTCTATTTATTCCATGAGTTTAATCAGGTTGTTTCATTTTCTCAAGTTTTCTTGTCCTTTTTTTTTTTTTTTCATAGTTCCTGAACTTTTGATTCAAGGTATTTTCCAAATAAGCCCAAATGCTTGGTTGAGGCTATTGAATTCCATCTGCTGTGTTGCATTTCTGCTTCCTTCTGTATTGCTATTGTTTTGGTGAGACCAAATTTTTGCCAGCTAAATATTTGGAGTATTCCAATTTTCTGTTTCATTTGTAGTAACCTTGCTGAAAATAAAGATGCTTGCTAAAAAACTATGCTTCTGCATTTCTGTGGACAGGGCCAACAGTTTCAGTTATTTGTGAGATTTCCAGTTTAAGGACACCCTCTTCTATCAGTATAGTAGGAGGTAATTTCTTTTCCAGGTGTTGTGGGGTATTTTTTAGGAGAAGGGAGAGACAGAGGAGACAGTATATGTCCTTTGATATTTTGAATTCTCTTCTAAGATTACCCAGTTTTCTGGGGGCACCTGGGTGGCTCAGTAGGTTAAGTGTCTGACTTTAGCTCATGTCATGATCTCACAGTTCGTGGGTTTCAGCCCCATGTCAGGCTCTGTGCTGACAGCTTGGAGCCTAGAGCCTGCTTCAGATTCTGTGTCTCCCTCTCTCTGCCCCTCCCCTGCTCGTGTGCTCTCTCGTGTGCATGTGTCCACTCTCTATCTCTCTCAAAAATAAACATTAAAAATAAATTTAAACATACCCACTTTTCTTTTGCACTAGACACTATTCAAGTGTAGCTCTCCAGGGCTTTAAGCCTCTTCTATGCTGGGGTTTAACACATCTGAAAGATACTCCTCATGTTCCTTGTCCTTTGAGGTCCCTTCCCCTGTACTCAGTGCTCTGTTCTACCACTAGACTTCTCTGTATGTTCTCACAGTCTTCTGCTTTCTGTTCATAGTTTCTATTAGATACTTTTCCTCAATGCCACCTCCTTCTTTGAGGTCCTCCATGCAATTTTTGGCTGAAATGCCCACACAGTCCCCAAAGATTTGCCATGGAGAGCATGGGAGAGAGCATGCTGGGATTTGGCATTTATTTTTCCACTTCCTACTAATTCAAAATTTGCACAGTTATGCTGAAGGAATAGAGTTTGTGCAGTTTTCTTCTTCTTGTTCTCTGTCATTTTTTTTCTCAGAAGTTGGTAGAGTTAATTTGACATCTCCACTCTTGCTTGATCTATGTGTTCACTTTTTTGAGATATAGACACAAAATTGAAGAACTGATAGGATGATGAAGACCATTATCCAGAATAGCTCACTGTAGGACCCAGGCTGTGAATAGAAAGTAAGTATAAAGAAGAGATCTTTCAGGGAGCCAGGCCTCAATGAAATGGATCATGCTCCTCAATGAAATGGATTTTAGTGACTTTCCCATGACTTCCAGGACACAGGAAATAGGCAGAATGAAGGGGTATAAAAGGATATGATGGTGGAATGCCTGGGTGGCTCAGTCAATTAAGCGTCTGACTCTTGATTTCAGCTCAGGTTGTGATCTCATAGTTCCTGGGTTTGAGCCCCAAGTAAAGCTCTGTGCTGACAATGTGGAGCCTGCTTGGAATTCTGTTTCTCTCCCCCTCTCTCTTTGCTCCTCCCCTACTCTCTCTCTAAAATAAATAAACATTCTTTAAAAAAATTTTTAAAAATAAAATAAAAAAGAAATTACCTATGACTTGACAAACAGATACCCACTGCCACACTGAAGATGGATGGCTTATTTTACTTTCATAGAAAATTATGCCATTATATCACATTATGTTACAACAGAATCTCCTGAACTACCTCCTCAGTGTGAAAAATTGAACATCTGCTCCTATCAGACACTGTTTAATGATTTGTGCCAAACTTAATGTAACTTCCACCTGACACTTTATCACTTATGCTTGGAGGACCATCTACTATCGCCAACTTTCCTTAGTGTCCCAACACTGTTTTCATCAACCGAGCCCAATAAAATATTAATTCATTCATTAAATGTTATCATATGTTCTCCATTCTGTGCTGTATGTGAGAAAGTAAAGTACGAACACCTGATTTCCATTTTTTGTGTGTCAAGATGACATGGGATCTTTTTTCATATGACTTTTTTCATATGACTACTTTAACCTTTGCCTCTTAAAGTTTCAAATATTACAAAAGAAAGAAAGGGCTTCTTTTCCCCTCCTGATTTTTTTTTTTTGATACTTCAGTTTCTTCCCATGAAAAATATCAGATATTTGGGAGTTGCTAAGTGAGAAACAACTCCATTGTCAAATTCTCTAAGAACTTCAAGAGCTTTCTGGAATTGTCCTTTTTAAAAAAAAAGCCAATTCACTGTTTCTCAACAATTTCTAGCAAAAAAAAAAGAGCATGTTTACTTTTTTTCATAAAATACATCTACTTATGATTACCAATGATTATTAGACTTCTTCATTTTATTTCTGATCCACAGATACAAAGATTACCTTTTGGAGGGATTCTTTTTTACTATATTTTCTCATTTATGCTTAGTGTTCTATTAAGATATATTACTTTGTGACTCAGTATTAGTACTTTTTAAAATTCATTTCTTTGAGATTCTCATGTTTTTTTGTAGAATGTTATACTTCCTTTTTCATTGTTGAAAAATTTTGGTTCTTTGCATATTTCTAATCAAGTGGTTCAGAAATTTTCTACAGACCAGTTAAAGGGGAAAAGTCTTATACTTTAATCAAGTCTATATTTTTTACTAATTTATGCTTATATCTTTATGGTTCTTTTCAAAATACTATTTTTTGTTTTCTTAGACTTTTTCTATTTGTCTAATTAAAGCATTGAGAGTATAAGTTCTCACCAGAATTCCCTCATTGAAGATCATTGATAGCTTCTTGTTTTAGTTTTTTTTTTCTTTCCATTTTTCTGCGAACAGAACATGTACCTAAGAAGACTGTATAGATACAAATTTGTGTATATGTAATCATTAGGTGAACTTTGTGCATTACAAATTTCTGAGTGAGGTTTTCTCTGAGTTTTGTTTTCAAGAAGTCTTCCACCCTTATTATGAATTTGTCCATTATGTCTTACTCACTTTTTAATGTTCTGCCGTGCACATCATAAATCCATGTTACTGTTTGTAAAGATTTGCCATTTGTGTTTTCTGACTGACTTAATTGGATTAGTATGCCCATGGTAGTGCTTCCCTTGAATTCCATTTTTGCTTGTTATTTTCCTCTACACCATCTCCATTTAAAGGCGTAAGTTGGGTATCTCTTTTCATGACTTAATTTCCACCTTCTGGTTTCATTTAGCTTTAGAAGTTTCCTAAAATACTCTGGAGCTTGATTTTTAAAATCCAATCTCAATTTCTGTTTTCAGAACAGAATTTAATCTGCTCACATTTAACAAAATAACTATGTTTGGACTTATATTAGCCACCTTGTTTTTCTATTTACTAGGTTTTCTTGTTTCTTTTCCTCCTTTGTATTTAGCTAGAGTCATCAAATTTGGATTCCCTCCCCCAATTCTAATGTTCTGGAATTCAAACACATATTTGTATACCAACATTTATACTTATTTTCCTATCATGTTAATTAGTTAATATCACATTATCTTATTGAGTAAGTTCATGCTTCCTTTTGTTTTCTAATTTGTCAGTAAGATAATGGAGATTTTTTCTATCAATGAATAATTATTTAGGTATAACCAGATCTGTAACTTCTATTCTTCTTCACCCTGATTTGTGATAATTCATAGTTTTCTCATTAGGCATATTTTTATTTTTGTTGTAATGCAAAAAGTGCTGGTTCTTCACTCATTTGGGTTTTGTGGGTGGTGAAATGTATCTTTTATTATATCTGAAGAAAAGATAATTTTGCCCTCACACATTAATTACAGTTTGACTACACACCTAAGTTTTGGCTCAAATCTTTTGCCTTCCTTTATCTAATGCTGCCATTGAGAACCACATTGTCAATCCAATTCTTTTTCCAATACATATTTTGGTGTCAGGGGACAATGTTCTCTTTGGAAATGTACATTTATGCCTGGTGCTTTCCAAGTTCTCCCTGCTGTGTCCAGAGAAGTTTTCTATCTTTTCCATTTTGGCAGGCCTCCATGTGCTCAAACTCAGGACCTCCACCTGCAAGTTGTGAGTTGTTTCTACTCTTTCAAGAAACTGTTGTCTGCCATTTTCCTTCTTGCAAGCTCCTATTTGATAGATTCTGAAATGCCTGAATCGACCTTTTGGTTTCATGTTTCTTCCATACTTTTTCTTCTGTGCTCTTTTTGTCCTGGTTCTGGGAAGTTTCTTCTCAATATTTTTGGTCTTTGTCTCGGTGTTCTTTTTGCAGTCCAGGTTAAGAGAGCTTGAGATTTTCAATGTTGTTTATCTTATTTCTTAGTCCCAAGGTCCCTACGGATTTTGCTGTTATATATAACTGACTGTCTTTCTTTTGTAAATAGGATACCCTCTCATCTATAGAAGACAATAAATATAGTGGTTTTTTAAAAATCCACTATAACCTCAGATATTGGGTCCTCTGCTGAACTGGTGGTGTTTGTTTTTCAAACATCTGGAAATCTGGGCTGCTGTTTTTTCTTGTGTTTGAATCCCCATTAGCCTGTTTGTGGACATTACCTGCATTTTTATCACAGTTCAGTTATGGGGAATAAGATGTGTGGTGTACAAGTGACTACTCCTCTGGGTGAGAGAGCCTGTCACTCCTTCCACTGGCCAAGGTTGGAGGTGGATGCTAGTTCACCTGCTGATCCCAAAATCTATCTTCTGAGATTTCCTAAAAACCATGTTCTGCACCTATGCCCCAGACTAATTTTGAAGAGCCTCCAAATTGCCTCTGTAGGCACCAGCCACCTTCTCTTAGCCCTGTCTGAGCTTAGTTTCCCCACCAATTCAATTTCACCTGCCCTCTTTTGTTCAAGTATTCTTCAAAATCAGTTCCACTGGTAACTCCTCCATTTCTTAATGTGTTAGTATGTACTTAACCTTTATCTTTTACCTATGTGATTCATAACCCAATAATCCAACAAAAAGAAGTCATCTCTTTCCTGCCATCCTGACTCTCCCTGACCTGTTGGGGAGAAAGGACACAAGGTAACATTGCTTGAGTGACTGGCCATTCACTCCACGTTCTACCTAAAGACACATCTGAAGTCTCTGTATCACAGACTTCTACTGAACTTCTACGACTAACCTTTCAAGATCCTTTCTAGACTTTCCATTGACAACTTGTCCCTTACTGGTCAAACTGGCCAGACCACTACATGACTATGTTAGATGCTAATATAAATACGCTTTGCATTTGCTTTGCTTTTACAACCACAGGTCTATACAGGAAAAAAAAAAAAAAGAAGACATTTTGAAGAAAGAGATCCAAAAGGCGGCAGAGGAGACATGGTATCACTGGGCACCAAAGAAGCTAGGTGGGAGAGAACCCAAGGGCCAACAGCCTCAGCTGCAGACAATTACAGGCGGTGATGAATGGTGTTACAAAGGGTCATCATTATCCTCAGGGATGGGGACAGGACGAGATGATAATGAATATGTTTTGGGAAGAATAATATCATCTCATCTGGTATGGACGAGTGGCATCGGCATCCAGGCGGCTGGATAGGAGAACATGTTGACATTATTTATAGCTACAATGCAGAGCTATGACAGAGATCCATTGTAAACAATGCCTTCCAAGGCAGCTGCCTTCCATTAAAAACATATAACAGAAAAGAGTTTGCAAAGGGTGGCTTAGGGTGGCGGCATTAAAGAGGGCTGTCATCTCTGCTAAATCTGGGACTCATTTGCGTTCCTATTTTTATTTCCATTTACTTTTTTTTAATCTGAGCAAGCTTTCTAATTTTTTTAACCACTAAGTTTTTTTTTTTTTTTTTAACAGTACGGTTCTATTTAGAGTTCTCATTACTTGAAAATGGGCCAAACTACACATTTTTCCAAACACGAGGAAACTTTGTGTAAGATGTTCTCCCCAAGTCCCCACAAAAAAATATATTTTTCTCTATCAAGAGCTTTAATGCCTAAGTCTATTAAGGAATTGCCATTCCCAGAGGAGAAGTCTTACTTTATATGAAAATAGGTTAAAAGGTCATTAAAATAAAAAAAAACCTGGCTATAAGTGAAAAGAAGCTATTAATGTCCTGAGGGAGGAATACATTAATCATGAAACATGACCTAGATAAGTCCCCACATACCTTGTGCCAATCTTTAGTTGTAAAACCACAGGATCTTGACATCAGAAGAAATTAGAGCCCCCAAAGTGAGTAATACTGAGAAGTTCTGGGAAAGAAAGACATACAGGACTATGATTCTACTTCAAAACATTTTTGCAAGACTGACTTTAGAAGCCAAAGAAATAGAAAATTTCTAGCAAAATACGTGGAAATATCTTCTAAGCTCTCCTTTCTTGGTGTCTCCCTCCCATCAACTGGGACAAACCAACCGTGTTGCTGTACGGTCACCACAGGGGCTCCTGCCAGACTCATTTGCAGGAATTTTTCTGTCTCCTCAGATTCAATCAATATGGTTCCAGGAAGCCACAGCCTTGACTCATTTTTGACCACTCAGCTGGGCAATGTGTTCTTTACACCTCTCTCATTTTCCTTCTGGCTGGTCTGGGTTTCTTATCCCTTCCCCATCACGGTTACAATCTACAGCCACAGTTCACCTTGTTGTGCTCCTGGATACAAGCTACTGGTGAGATGTTCACTCCAGGGTCAGTTCTGTGGTGTACAAATCCATGCTGGCCTCCTGCCCACATTCACCTCACTCTTCATTTCTCTCCCAATGGTCAAAGACACAGATTTCTCTCACCTGCCCCTTTCCTCATCACAATGGCTTCTTTTTCTGAGTAAAGTCCAGCCCAAGAGCTTATTTCTAGCCACCTCCCCTTTGGGACCAGGAAGTCCAGCAGCAAACAGGGATTCAAGTTGCAGTGTGGATATAGCACCAAGTGCAGATGCTAGAGTTTAGGGCTCTGTCACCTACTGATTGCATCACTTACACAAGTCACTAATCCTCTCTGAGTCTCAGCTTATTTGCCTATGAAATGGAAGTAATAATGTCACAATAACGCTGTAAAGTAGACATCATTAAGTTCATCATATGGATCTTTGTAGGATAAATTCTCAGTAATGTTAGCTTATTAATCCCACTCAGTGATTTTGCTTTATGGTTTTACTTAATGGCAAAACCAAAGCACAGAAAAAAAGTGGAAAGATATTTATGTCCATAAAATAAGACCCAACAAAACCATTTGAGAAACTATTTCTTTTCTTCTTCACAGAGAACTCCCTACTGGAATTGGGCCTCTCCTCCTCTCCTAGGATACTCACTGTGCAAAGTATAGTCATTCCCTTACTCTTTACAGGGGCTTTTGATTTTCTGTGTTGAGCCATTAGTAATTATGGCCATTAACATTACTCATATGCTGTTAAATACTGGGGAAAGCCAAGGGCCTCTTGGGATTCATCACATAGCAACAGCTCTTGAATTGGTTTCCAAGCCTTATCCTCAGTACACTCTCCAAAGAGTTCACAACAGGACAAATGGTGGGTGATGTTGCCTGGGTAATCGCCATTATCTCAGAACCTTCTGGAACCACACTTTAAATGATATTTCCCCATTTACCCTCTTAAAGAAAATGAACATTTGCCTTAGAGATGTCCCAAACCAAATGATTATTCTCTCAAACCCTTAAAGTCATTATCCATATTTTAGCTTTGTGTATATCTAGGGCTAATCATGATGAAAATGGGAATGTGAGATAAAACACAATCATTTAAAGGGCTGCTCATGTCAAGTTCCCCTTCACAGTAGACCAGATCTGGCTCCACCAGGGATCTCATTCCTAAACCAGCAGGTGGGTTCTTCAGGTTTGGGGAGGGCAGGAATTCCTGCCTCAGACAAGGGAAGGAGAGGGAGAACAAGTATAAGGTACTGCAAGGCCAGTCGGGAAATGAAAAGATTCAAATTAAGTGGGAGTAAGAGCAAACTCTACATCTCATGGGTGGGAGGTGGGATGTGGTGGCAAGAGTTTAAACTCAATGAAGACTGAAAGGGAGCACAGAGTGCAGGGACAAATGAGCAGGTTGATTCAGAGTGGCTGTTGTGATCTGGTGAGTTTAAGGCTTACTTTATCCCAGCAGAGGGGCAGATCTGGCTGTTTCCTAGAAGCCAGCACTGGGTACACCCATTATGGCCCCAAAGCATCTCAGCTGCTTGTTTCAGAGTTCACTGCCACTGATCATTCCATTTAAAATTTTCACTATAGGGGTACTTGGGTGGCTCAGTCCATTAAGCTTTCGACTTCAGTTCAAGTCATGATCTCATGGTGTGTGAGTTCAATCCTCACATTGGGTTCTGTGCTGACAGCTCAGAGCCTGGAGTCTGCTTTGGATTCTGTGTCTCCCTTTCTTTCTGCCCCTCCCCCACTCACACTCCGTCTCCTTCTTTCAAAAAATAAACATTAAAATTTTTTTTCCTTAAATGAAATTTTCACTATATATCAGTCTGATTAAAAGGTCACCCATTCATTTAGCCGACAACCCAGAAACTCAGTATATGCCAGAACCAGGCCAGGTACCTGGGGGCACAGAAGTGACTCCCAGCTATCAAGTCTGTTCTTTGACTCCAAATGCTGGCGAGGATGTGGAGAAACGGGCACCCTCCTACACTGTCAGTGGGAATGTAAACTGGTACAGCCCCTCTGGAAAACAGTGTGGAGGCTCCTCAGGAAACTAAAAATAGAACTCCCCTATGACCCAGCAATAGCACTGCTAGGAATTTACCCAAGGGATACAGTAATGCTGATGCATAGGAGCACATGTACCCCAATGTTCATAGCAGCACTCTCTACAATAGCTAAAACATGGAAAGAGCCTAAGTGTCCATCTACTGATGTATGGATCAAGAAGATGTGGTTTATCTATACCATGGAATACTACATGGCAATGAGAAACAATGAAATCTGGCCATGTGTAGCAACATGGATGGACCTTGAGGGTGTTATGCTGAGTGAAATAAGTCAGGCAGAGAAGGACAAATATCATATGTTTGCACATATAGGAGGATTAGGAGGAACTTGACGGAGGAACAAGGGGGAGAAGGGGGAAAATGGTGGGGGAAAGGGAGAGAGGCAATCCATCAGAGATTCTTGAATGCTGACAAAACCTGAGGACTGATGGATGTCAGGGGGGTGAGGGGGGGATGGGCATGGAGGAGGGCACTTGTGGGGATGAGCACTGGGTGTTATATGGAAACCAATTTGACAATAAACTATTTGTAAAAAAAATAAAAAAATAAAAAATAGAAAAGAGTCTGTTCTTTAATAAGTATGATGGGAAAACAGAGATCATTTGGGGGTCACCAGTGAACACACTGTGAGCCAACAGAGAAGGAACTGTAAACCCCATAGTGAGAGGCATGGAGCATCTCACAGAGGAGGCTGTATTTAGGGTGGTCTGCAAGAAATAGTAAGATTGTTCAAGTTTGGGGGATAGTGCCTTCCAAGCAGAGGGGCAATTTACCAGAGCAAACATGTGTAGTTTGTTTGAGTCATGAGATAAAGTGCTCAGAAAGTAAAAGAGTTCAGTGTGACTGGCCCTAAGGTGATGTTGTGGAAATAAGTGCTAAAGGAGAGAGTCGGGAGACCAAACTCTCAAGAACCCAGACACTGGGAGTTTGAAGGGTCTTAATCTCAATTAGATTATAGAAGATCAAGACTACAAGCAAGGAAAACCAGAGCCATTCCAGTAATTACATGTGAAATTAAAAGAATCTGAAATAAGGGTGCCTGGCTGGCTCAGTCCGTTAAACATCTGACTCTTGATTTTAGCTCGAGTCATGACCTCATGGTTTGTGACTTTGACCCCATGTTGGACTCTGTACTGACAATACAGAGCCTGCTTGGGATTCTTTCTCTCCCTCTTTCTCTGCCCCTCCCCCTCTGTCTCTCTCTCTCTCAAAATAAATGAATTTTTTTGAGAGAGAGAGAGAGACAGAGTATGAGTGGGAGAAGAGCAGAGAGAGAGGGAGGCACAGAATCTGAAGCAGGCTCCAGGCTCTGAACTGTCAGCACAGACGGACACGGGGCTTGAACTCAGAAACAGCGACATCATGACCTGAGCTAAAGTAAGATTCTCAACCAACTGAGCCCCCAGGAACCCCCCAAAAATGAACATTTTTTTAAACTAAAAAAAAAATTTTTAAAGACTCTGAAATAATAAGTCTCAAATATTTCCATGCAAACTTCTGCTTTAAGTCTTCAGGTGTCAAAACACAGGCCGAATATCTCACCCTTGATATTTGTAGGTTTCGTAAGCACTCTGTTTCCAGAACTAAAGTCATTCCTTTTCCAACTGAATCTACTACTTCTTGTGCTTTCTTATCCTGCTTACTGGTGGCTCTTTCATCCATCCAGTTAGAACAGCCCATCTAGAAGTAAGTGAAAATTCCAGTCTTCCTCTTCTTTCCTTGCCCTCCACCAAATTCTATCAATTTTAATGGGGTGAAAAAGTAAAGGGGGAAATGAAAGTGCAACTCACTCAAGATCAACAAGGAGTCAATAGTGCTGTATGTTCTTTTATATCTGTGAAGTTGACTGGCTGGGAGGGATCAACTCACCACTCCAGCCTAAAAGCCTTTGCTCCCAAGAACTGTGTGATCTCATTAAGGCCAAATCCATTTTCCCTGCTAAGTGCTCTCATGCCTTCCCAACACTCCCCTGCAATGCAGCAAGTCTGCTCATCTTATGTCACTTTTCTATTATCTTTTTCATCTAAAAACAAACCGATTTTAAAGGTCCTGAATCCTTCACAAGAACAAAATCAATGTTTTACAAAGATTTCTTTTCCAAAATGTGCTAATGAAAAGCTGTAATGTTTCTCAAATAAGTAGAACTTCAAAGTTCCCTCTAAGGGTAAAATTGGCTTGGAAATGGGGAAGGGAAATAGAATAAATAAACCATGAAACAACTTTATTTAGAACTAAAGCAGGGGGACGGCACAAAGGTAAGGAGCCAAATATAAGTATATATAAACAAATATGAAATAGAGAATTTTTTTAATTTATGAAAACACTTTGTCAAAGCCTATGCTATGCAAAGAAAAATGAAAACCAAAAAAAAAAAGGGAAGGAAAATATACGTTACTAAAACTGACATTAGAAATGAAAATCCATAGGAAAAAAACAGAATGTTATTTAAAAGAATAAAGAGAAAAGAAAACCAAAAACCAAATACTTCACAAGAAGTATGCATGTAGATCATCTCGCAGGTGAATTCTTAAGCCTTCAAGGAACAAGTTCAATTGTTAAAATTTTTTCCAACACAAATGAAGAGAACACAAACTGCCAAGTTTTTTCAAAAGCCTGCATGATATGGATACAGAAATCTGACAAATATAGCAAAAAAAACTTTGATCTGATTCATGAATATTAATGCAAAACAATCCTATATAAAGACAGAAGCAAATAGAAGCTAGAATCACACTAAAAGAATGACGTATCACTAACCATGCCAAAATGATTTGATATTAAGATGTATTAATATAATTCACTCTATCAACATGTCAAAAGAGAGAAGCACCCTGTACTATCAGCTATAGAGATGCTAAAATGGCATTACATTTTTAAAATATGGAACAGATTAATATTAATTTTTAACAAAATATAAGTATATGGAAACTTAGCTGCATGATAAAATACATACTCTCAAGTCAAAGGCTAGCCATTCTGAATGTTAATGTATATAAAAAACTTAGAAGAGCTTTTGGGAACATAGTATTGCACACATGTTCACTTTTGTAATCATAATAACAATTATAAACATTTCTATTATATCCATCATTAAAATAAAAGAAACACATCATCAATTTTAACACTGCTGTTGATGTCCTCCATTAAATTAGCCAAGAGAAATAAAAGATGTAAAAATTGAGAAATAACAAGTGTTGGTGAATATGTGGAGGAAAGGAAGCTCGGGCACTGTTGGTAGGAATGCAAATTGGTGCAGCCACTCTGGAAGACAGTATGGAGGTTCCACAACAACAACAACAATAACAAAGAAATACCAGGGGTGCCTGAGTGGCTGAGTCTGTTGAGTGTCTGACTCTTGATTTCAGCTCCGGTCTTGATCTCAAGGTGCTGAGTTCAAACCCCGAGTTGGGCTCCATGCTGGACACGGAATCTACTTAAAAAATGAAAAATAAAAAATACAAGTACCATATAATCCAGTAATTTCACTACTGGGAATTTACTCAAAGAAAACAAAAACACTAATTCAAAGAGATATAGGTACTCCTATGTTTACTGCAACATTAGTTACAAGAACCAAGATACGGAAATAGCCCAAGTGTCCACTGATAGATGAATAAAGAAGGTGCGGTGTATATACATATACAGTGGTATTAGCCATAAAGAAGAATGAAATCTTCCTATTGCAACAACATGGCAGACAGTATGCTAAGTAAAATAAGTTAGACAAAGACGAAGGTCGTATGATTTCACTTATATGTGGAATCTAAAAAACAAGACAAATGAACAAACAAAAAAACCCAGACTCTTACATATATAGAATAAACTGGTGGTGGCCAGAGGAGAGATAAGAGGATATGGATAAAATAGGTGATGGGGACTAAGGGGTACAAACTTGCAGGTACAGAATAAGTAAGTTACAGAGATGAGAAATACAGCAAAGAGAATAAAGCCAATAATACAGTAATGATGTTGCATGGTGACAGATGGTGCTTACCCCTACCATGGCTAGTACTGAGTACTGTATAGAAGAATTATCAGATTACTATGGTGTACACATGAAACTAATATAGCACTGTATGTTAATTGTATTTCAATAAAAGACAATGAAACTAATATAACCCTATATGTTAATTAGACCTCAACAAAAGACAAAACCAGGAGGAAAAAAGCAGAACACCGTTTGAGAATACAGGACTTCACACCTGTAAAGCCCAAGAAAATCAAGCATAAACTAATAGAAATGGTAATAGGATCTGGTGATCTATCTGGTTAATGTATTAACATATCATTATCAATAGGTCTTTTCTATAAAAACATAAGGAAAAAACTCATTTGTAACATCCAAAAAATGGTAAAATATGTGGATGTGAAATTTGCAAGAGGTATCCCCATTATAGGTAAAGAAAATTTTGCAATGCTAAAGAAAAATACAGAATATGGTGAATAAATAGAAAGATACCCTTTATTCTTGGATAAGACTCCAAAGAATAAAGATAGCTATGTTCTCACTAGTTGTGAAATTGGACAGGTTGACTCTTAAGAGCATAGAGACAAATAATCAAAATTTGCCATTAAAAAAAAAAAAGAAAAGAAAAGGAAGATTTTGAGAGAGAATTAGCGTCACCAGCATAAAAACACTACAAACATTACAAATGGAATGGCTGGTACGAATGCTTGCACAGAGAGACTAGTACAAGAGTTGAGTTTAAAATAAGCATAAATAGGGGCACCTGGGTGTCTCAGTCAGTTGAGCGTCCGACTTCGGCTCAGGTCATGATCTCACCGTTTGTGGGTTCGAGTCCCGCGTCGGGCTCTGTGCTGACAGCTCAGAGCCTGGAGCCTGCTTCGGATTCTGTGTCTCCCTCTCTCTCTGACCTTCCCCTGGTCACACTATCTCTCTCTCTCTCTCAGAAATAAATAAAACATTTAAAAAATTATTTAAAATAAGCCTAAATACATAAGGGACTTAATATATAATACATTCGGCATTTCAAATCTATTAATGGTATTAGGGCAACTATCCACCAATCAGGGGGAGGGAAAGACTGGGGGACTTCCTGAATTAGTGAAAATTCCCAAATGGACTGAAGATTTACATCTGTGGTTTTACAGTAAAACTATATGTGTGTTGTGCAGTAGCCAGAAGTGTGTCTACTTTCCAAGGGAGAGGGTAGGTTCTCAGTCACTGCCCAAAACCACCCTGTGATTGCCCCCCCCCACACACACACACCAGGCATGTGCCCTGGTTAATTTCAAATGGTCTAAATCTGCTTCTCCCACTACTTAAACTCTGGGTTCGAACACTACTTTCATTCTTTTTTTTTCTGAGTTATGGTTTGCAAAAAACAAAAAAAAAGGGTGGGGGGGGAAGGGGGTCCCTGGCTGTCTCAGTTGGCAGAGTCATACAACTCTTGATCTTGAGTTGTAAGTTGGAGCCATGCAATGGGTGTAGAGATTACTTAAAAATAATATCTGGAAGATGGAAGGAAGGGAAGGGAAGGGAAGGGAAGGGAAGGGAAGGGAAGGGAAGGGAAGGGAAGGGAAGGGAAGGGAAGGGAAGGGAAGGGAAGGGAGAGAGTGAGGGAGGAAGTGAGGAAATAACAAAGTACATTTCCTAAAAGCGGAGGTAGTGATTTGCTTGGCTTTTGGAACGTAACTGGCATGTAGTGTTTGTGGGTCTGAAGCCCAATCCCACCTTTATGGAAGGGGAGGTCATGCTTCAGGACCTCTCTAGATCTCTGCCCATCCTTCTGCCCTTCCATTCTTATTTCCCATGCCCTGTCCTCACTGTCTTTTCTTCCTTGGGAAAAGTTGGCTTTACTGATTCAGATCCCTTATCTTCTATTCTGGAAACATCCCCTAGATATACCTCTTTTTCGAACAGTGTTCTATGCAATGTGTTCTTTTTTCAAATACATTTCAGGCACTAACTGTTCTGGAACTGTTCAAACTACATCAAGAAATTTGCAATCCTAAAATATCAGTTTGAGAAAGAATACACTAAGAACTGACACAAAATTTCAAGTCTCCATGTTTAGGGCTCTTTATAAAATGAGAAAATGTGATCGATCAACACAATCCTAAAACACATCCGTACAGACTAAAACTAGAATGAAATATGAACCTATGAACACATTGTTATACTGGAACAGTAGGACAATTATGGAGTTTTTCTTTCAATTTCTTAGTATTGTGTAACAAAAATTAAATGTCGTTTTTCACTTTTAAGATATATTCATAAGTAAATCAAAAATTGAAAGACAAGTGAAGGAAATTGACAGTCGTTTACATGATCCCAGAAAGGTATCCATATTATGGTATATTTCCTTCCTTTCATTTCTTTCTATCGTTTTATTTACAAACATACACTTTTCATAGAACATGATGTTCTGTGAACTGTTTTGTTAGTTTACCTTTAGATATTAAGCATTCTAGGTCACTTAAAATTATATAAGATTATTTTACTGGCTATGTAGTAATCCAAATGCTATATCCTAATTCTACTTACTTATTCCACTATTTGCTTACACCATTTTCTGATGCAAAAAGGTTATAAGAGCAAAATATTTAAGACAAATACTTTAAGAGCAGTTAGAGCATTTCTGACCATTTACTTAGGATATATATATGTATATATAAATTTTTACTATATATATATTCCTATATATATATCATTTACTATATCATTTACTATATATATATTTTTTCCTTAGGATAGATTTTTGAAAGGAGAATTACTGGTTGAAATTTTTAAGATGTCCTACCTCTTTATGTATCAGAATTGGTTTCCATGATCAACATCAGCCAGGTACCCTCAAAAATCAATAATCACCTTTGGTATTCTTTTTTCTCCCAGTCACAACAGAGGAACATCATTTCAAACCCAGTCTTCAAAGCCTGACAGATGAAGGTTTCAAGAGATGAACTCATTGGCTAAAGTTTAAGTTAGTTAGAATACTTAGTTTGTAGCTTTCTTTAAAATAAAATTGGAGTCTCTTCCCCGTTTTTTTTTAAATCCCACTCTGGAAGACCTTAGGTGAAAAACTAAATAAGAACACCTACCTGTGAATAGAAGATACAAAACTCCCCCAAAATGCCTTCGCTTCAACTTTTAAGGACTCATGAAGCCCAAGATTGTCAAAATCAGTGTCCATCAGAATCACTTGTGAAAACAAAGATAGCTGGGCACCCCCCACCCCAGCATTCCCAATGTGGTAGCTCAGGTTAGGGACTTGGATGTGCACCTCTATCACATTCCCAGTGAAAGCCATTGCTTGATTTGGGGACCAAAGTTAGAGAATCACTCCATGAAATGATTATATTGACTGATGGTTGGGTCCCGGGAGCGTCCCAGGTGCATGAAGACGGCAGTCCACAAGGCAGCCAAGGTCTCTGCTCTCATGGAGCATATATCTCATCCATAAACCCACAGACATCTGATAATAAGCAAATAAGAATTTTCTGGCAGTGCTAAGTGTTACATCCTCACAGAAGTTCTCTGGGGTGGGGGTGGGGGAACTGGTGTTTCCAAATAGGGAGTACTGGTACCTACTCCGCAGCTGTGTCCTGTTCCGCCAACCATTGTAGCAGGGGTGAAGCCAGCCAGGTGACTCAAACTACATGTTATGTGTTAGCCAACCCCTTCTCAGACTAGGCATAAAGACCAACCCCAGGCAGAAAAGCCAGGAGTCCAAGAGGAAAGAAGAATATTCCTCCCATTTACAATTCTGAGAAGCACTCTGTTATACTTTTTAGAACCAGGAGGGAAAACCATAGGTCTTTTTGCATCAGAAAATGGAATTCTCCCTGCCTCTCTTGCTCAAGGTCTAAGTATATACAAGGAAAATCAATAAAATGAATGATATATACAAATTACAAAGATGGACCACCTGACTGAGCAGAATCCGTGGAAATGAGACAAGTAATGGAAGGCGAAACTGCTTCAAACAAAATGAGAATGCAGTACTCAAATGTAATTGAATATTGCATACCTACCTCACATCTACAAGATGCCTTTTCCTAGAATGCACTTGCTATTAGGTATTAAAGGACATCAGAGAACAAGGATTATTCCACCCCACCTACCTCACTCCTACAGACCACTACTGGAATATCTTAAAGATCTCCTAGGGGAGCAAAATGCCCTGTTGCCTTTTGTTTCTACCAAAGGCTTTTAAGTAGGACCTAATAAGTGGTCTTTGGTATAAATGAGCTGCTTAGCATTTTGTTGCTACTTGCCATTTGCTTTAGGGTGTAAGATAGTTAATGCTCTGACTCTTGATTTCCACTCAGGTCATGATCTCACAGTTCATGAGATCAAGCCCTGAATCAGGCTCCAGGTTGACAGTGCGGAGCCTGCTTGGGATTCTCTCTCTCCCTCCCCCTCCCCCACTCATGCTTGCTCTCTTGCATGCTGTCTCAAATAAATAAATAAATAAATAAACATTTTTAAAAAGTACCTAACCTGTGTCAGGTGTATAATTCCCACTTGTGTCTGTCCTTTCCTTAGTGGAAACAGAAAAGCTGTGGCTTTTCATGATCCAGATCATCAGACCAATAGAAGTTTCTGTGAGGATAAGAATGTTCCATATCTCTGCTGTCCAAAACAATAGCCAATAGCCTTGTGTGACTGTTGGTCACTTAAAATTTGGGTAGTTCATGACTGAGAACCAGAATTAATTTAATTTAATTATTTAATTTAGAGTGCATAGTCACTTGAGTCTAGTGGCTACCTTAATGGACAGAGCAAATCCAGATTCTTCTTAAAATACTTGCCATATCTCTGTAGCAAAGATTTTTGCCAGACAAATCAATCTTAAACTTTCTGCCCTACCAGTAACCTGAAAGTGTTCACCTAAGATTCAAATTCACTCAATTTAGGACTGCACAAGTATGCAGGGATTGTAAAGATTTCTTCCAAGATCAAAGGACACACCTCCTCTATCAGTTTACTCTATACAGTGAGATTCATCTAAATCACATGAGAAGGTCTTGCCTCTTCTGGTAGGTGTCTATCCCAGCTCAAGGGGGTTCTCATTCTCTCCCTCACCCCCACAGTAGCAGATTGCCCTGGGACACCTAACATCTCTCCACCTCTGCTCTTCCTCCCTGCAAGAAACCCAAGAAGCCAAGGACATGCGTAGGCTTACCATCAAGATGGATCCACGAGCATTATCATTCACCTTGTTTGCACCTTTTAGGAAATTGGTAAAAGTAGATCTAACCTAGAGAATGGTAATGTACTGTTACACATCTCCAGGAAGAGACATGTCTTCCCTGGAATGTCTACCAGGGAAATTTCCCTTTGATCTCTTAAGAGTCACATGTGCTCTGGTGTCAGCTTTTATAAATGGGCTTCCACACCTGGAGTCTTGGTTTCAGTGTAGCCAGGCATGTCTTTACCATGACTCAACCTTCTGCTAGCCAGCACAGCATTAGAGGTCCAATGGCCCTTAGCAATTCATGGCCAAGTCTAGAAACCATGCTTTTCTCTGAAATGTCCCAACATCTCCTACTCCCTAGGTTTTCACTGGGAGCCAGAATCCAAGAAGACTAGACAGCATATGATTTTACTCTAGAGTAAACCATGTGTGCTGATCAAGGCTGGCTTAAAGCAGTTATTAAGTAATGACTGTCTGACTCTTGGTTTCGGCTCAGATCATGATCTCATGGTTCATGAGTTCAAGCCCCACATCGGGTTCCACACTGACACTGCAGAGCCTGCTTGAGATTCTTTCTCTCCCTTTCTCCCTGTCCCTCCTTTGCTTGCTCTCTCTCTCTCTCTCTCTCTCTCTCAAAATAAATGTCAACTTAAAAAGAAAAAAAAGTTAGCAGTAAAACCCGATCAGAAGTCTTGACCTAACCCTATTATATGAATGATAGACCATGTCTGAACTTGGACTTTCAAATGGTGAAACTTCAGGGGGTTCTCTAAAGTATGCTATCTGGTTGCAAGCTCCAGAAGAGTAACTGGAATCATCAAGAAAGGAAAGGAAAGACCATCCATGCACATAACATTGATATTTCCTTTTTAGAGCTTTGACTCCAAGACATTGTTTCTCAAATGCATGTTTCTGGAGATACACCTTCCTCTCCGTTCTGCTGAGGGATTTACCCTGCAAAAGGCGATCTCCAGAATGAATTTATCTAACCAGAACTTGTGAGCCACATCAGTGACATGACATTATGAGACTCTGCATTGTCTGCCACCTCTAAGAAGTATCAATACATATTTTACTTTCTTTGATGTGATTCAGTTCAACAGATCCTGGCCACATATGAGCACACACCCAAACTTGGATGTGTAATGGGCTTCCCAAGCTGAGGTATTCAAGGTGAAATCCCTTGTCCTACAATCCACACACCTGCCCTTCTCAAACTTCCCCATCACAGAATACAGCAATTCTACTCCTTCAAATGCTCAGGCAGAAGACATAGAAAGCACCCCACCCTCCTCTCTATTTCATACCCTACATCCAGTCCAGCAGAAAAAACTTTTGTCACTACCTTCAAATTATACACAGAATCTGATCACTACTCACCCCCTCCCCCCACATCCTACCACCTTGGTCCAAGCCACCATCTTATCTCACCTGATTACTCTATCACTTAAGTGCTCTGCCTTCTTCCTCCCTTGACTCTCCTTTTCCAACACAGTACCCAGAGTACTCCTGTTAAAAATGTACATCATATGATGTTCAAAGCCTTGCGTTAACTTCCCAGATCACATAAAACAAAAACGCAGTGTCTCTGCCTCCTGCCCTACCTTCTCAGACCTCCTTCCTTGCTATCCTGCCCCCAGTTCACTCTGCCTCAGCCACTACCATTGCCTCCTTGACATTCCTAAAACCAGCCAGGAACACTCATGCCTTGGGACTTGATATTTGTTACTTCTCATCCCCAGATGGGTGGCTCATCTCTCCCCTCCTTCACCTTAGAGTTATACCAGATATGTCATATTTTCAGAGGGGCCTTCTCTGGACTTCCAATCTAAAACTAAAGTATCTCCCCCCCACACACACACACACCTCCTATCTTCCACTCCTGCATTATCTTTCTTTCTCTACCTGCAGCAGCACATATCACTACATACCACACCATGTACTGCCTTTATTTCCTTCTCTTTTTTATTGGATTTCTTCCTTATTTCTTCCCTTAGCTTCCCTATATAAGCTCTGCTAAGATAGAAATTGTCCTGTGCTTTGTTCCATTATTGAATCCCCAGTGTCTAGAACAATACCAGGAGTATAACAGGTGCTCAATAAATCTCTAGGAAACGAGAATACACTGATATGTATGCAGGTTTTGTGAACTTGTAGCCCCCTCCTGCCTCCTTTCAGGACCTCACATTTACTCTCCTATCTACGGTAGTCCCAGCTGATATGTGACATGAGGATGCCCTTGTCACCACTGTCCTCTCTCCACTGCTCTGCTCCAGCTCTTGAATCATCACCAAGTGGGTCACCTGCTGTGCTGCTGCTGCCCACCTCCATGATCCGGCTCTCTGGGCCCCTCTTGAGCTGATGTCCACACTGTTTCTGCACACCTGGACCATGGCTACCAGTGCCAGCCCACCATGAAGCCTACCCTCCACAAAAACTTCTGGCCCAAACACAACCACAAGTGTTTTCCTCAATTCCTTGGGGCAACTTCTTTGCTTACTAATGTAATCCTGTGCAAATGGCTCAATCGCTCTATTCCTCAGTATTCTCATGTGTAAAATGCAAATAATACCTAGCTCACTGCATGGTTAGAAGGCTAGTGCTAATGTATTCAAAGCAATGAGCAGCCCTGTCTGCTGAAGAACTCAATAGACAGTAGCTATAATGATCATGATGATGATCATTATTGACCCAACTGTGGCAACACTTGTTATAGTCATTTTTGAGAGCTTCTCTTCTGGGAACCCACTGGCCCTGGCCCCTGGTCCCAGGGTCCCCCTTAGGGCCAACTTCCCATGGTAAGGCAAAGAGCAGCCCCACCATACAGGCATACCCTGAGTTATATCTGGGCATGCATGAGTCCAAGCCCAAAACACCAAGGCCACAGAAGGGCAGAAATGACCACTCTTTGGATCTAAGTTCACCTACTCCTGAGCCCTGACTCCTCCCCACATGAGCACCAGGGTAAAAATCCAATATCTGCACCTTTTAAAGGGAGCTCTTGTGCCCCGATCGTAATAGTGTTAGCTCTCTAATCACTAACTCACATACCACCCAAGACCAGTAGCAGAGACTCACTTCTTTCAGCCCCCCTTTCCTTTGGGGGAAAAAAAAAAGAGTCTTTAGCCCTGTGTCCCTGGGCAAGTTGCTTCAATACTCTGTGGCTCATTTCCTCAGCTACAGAAGTGGATAAAATTATATCTGCCTCGGGGTGCATGGATGGCTCAGTCAGTTAAGCGTCTGACTTTGACTCAGATTATGATCCCACAGTTCATGAGTTCTATCCCCACGTTGAGCTCTGTGCTGACAGCTCAGAGCCTGGAGCCTGCTTCGGATTCTGTGTCTCCTTATCTCTGTCCCTCCTCTGCTCACTCTCTGTCTCTGTCTCTCTCTCTCAAAAATAAAATAAACATTACCAAAAACAAATTATATCTGCCTCATAACGTTGTTGTGTGGATGAAATGAGTTAATGCATACCGAGAACTTAGAAGAGTGCCTGGTACACAGTGAAATCCTTCAAAGAGTAGCTATTACTATTCTACCCTAGCAATAGTAGAGAGACCATCTCTTCCAGCACAGAGCCATGACAAGCATTCCCTGGTTTATCCATCCACTGCCTCTCCGAGCCTGGAAATTCTGCTGGCTGGAACTAATTTAGTGCCGCGTTCCTATCTTCCGTGTTTAGGAGAGGGTCTAGCACAAAGTAGATCCTCCATCCATTTTTAATGAGATCATTAAAGAAAGGATAAATGCATTCATGAATGAATGATTACATTACTCGGGGTCACGGTAAGGCCCAGGTTACTGAAGAAAGGTAATGCCTATAAGCAGGAAACAATAAAGCAAATAAAGAAAGTGGGCGTCTCCAAGAACAGGGCTATTCCTTGAGGATGTGGTATAGCATTCAACTCTTGATGGATCGGGGCCCCCAGGAGGCATCCATCACTTCTAATCCTGGGTTCTGTTGGAGGAAATGAACCCCACATGCATAAATTAGTGAAAGGCATGATAGAGATTAGTGTTCCTTTTGCAATTTCCTCTTCTCCACAGCCGCTTATGCAGATTGAACAAGATGTCACTGTTACATCAGGAACAAAGTGAGGTGGAAATTGATAAAAATAAAGCCTTATCCTGGATTTGATCAACCCCTATCTAAAGGCTTCCCTCAAGGAAAAGACTCCACAAGAAAGAGGGATTGTTATTTTAATTCTGATACTTAATGATACTGCAAAAGCCATCATGAAGTTACTATAGAAAAGCAAAAAGAAAAAAATCATAATTGTAAAACCAAGGGAAAGAAAAGAGGTAGAGAGGCAGAATCTACGTAGAATTCCTATGGTTTAATGGGACATCTGAGCAGACTCAGAGGCAAGAGAGATCACAGCCTTGAGGGCAGGAGACCAACTTTTTTGGGAGAAAAATATTTTTCTTACTGTTGAAGAGGTGTTTTGAGTTAAGCAATGAGCCCTCTAGGTCACTATACAGATCCTGAGCAAAGATACCTACGAAACTGAACCTGACAGAACTAGACAAATACTACCGAGCAGTTTCACATAAAGGTTTTAACTTGATATGCTATTAATCTGAAATATGGGTGCTTAAATTATTTTCATTTTACAGGTAAAACTGAGATGCAAAGTGACTTTCTCAAGGCCATTGATAGATAGTGAAACCTGGCTTTGGCACACAATCATTCTACCCTAAGGATTCAACCTCTTTTCTGTAATGTGTTCTGCATGTCCAGGCCTCTAATTTAAGCCATGGTTAAAATGATAGAAACTCAAGGTGCCTGGGTGGCTCAGTCAGTTAAGCATCCAAATTTGGCTCAAATCATGATCTCACAGTTTGCGGATTTGAGCCCTGCATGGAGTCTATACTGACAGCTCACAGCCTAGAGTCTGCTTGAGATTCTGTGTCTCCCTCTCTCTCTGCCCCTCCTACACTCACACACTCTCTCTCAAAAATAAATATTAAAAAAAAATTGGGAGGGGGCGCCTGGGTGGCTCAGTCAGTTAAGTGTCCAACTTCAGCTCAGGTCATGATCTCACGGTCCATGGGTTCGAGCCCCACGTCAGGTTCTGTGCTGAACATTTGCTTAGAGCCTGGAGCCTGCTTCAGATTCTGTGTCTCCCCCTCTCTCTGACCCTCCTCCCCCCTCACACTCTGCCTCACTCTCTCTCAAAAATAAATAAATGTAAAAAAATTTTTTTAATGATAGAAACTCATACATGAAATGTACTTCAATCTTCAATCAGTAAACATGAAAGGACTAAAGATAACTCATGGATATGATACAGAGAACATCTGATGTCCTCAGGAACCACTCTGAACCCCTTAGTTAAGATTCTTTTTGCAAAAGACAGAGAATAATAATATCTCAACAATTGTGGAGACAGTGACCCTACCCACCTTGGTCACTGTGAACTGAAGCAATACTAATTTAAGAAGTGGAGAACAAGATTTTAAAAAGAAAACCACGTGCAATATTCTGAAAGCATGGGTAATGACAAATATATCAATCGAATCTGGAAGACGTAGCCAAAATAGTCATTCTGGATTGAAGAAATCCATGTATTCAGGAACCTAACCCATATTTATGTAAATTAATGTGATTTAAGTAGAGAGTGAAAATTAAAAGACTCGAATAGAAGAGGAATATTATTATTTATCATTTTCAGAGAACTTAACTATATAGAATGTTTCACAATAATGCTTATGCTATTCTCAAAACTTCCCCCAGATGAGCTCATATTTCTTATTACAGTTTGACAAAACCAGTGTTCACTTTAGGTTAAAACACAGATTCGAGAATTTGGGTTTTTTCAGGGCTGGCTCAATTTTGAGAAGAGAGAATGGAAAAACAAAACAAATCCTGAAAAGGAGAACACAGAAGGTCGCAGAGGAAATGGCCAGGAATGGGACCCCACTTTGGGTTCCCCAGAAACCTAGCCAAATGGGTAACCCATGTGGAAGCAAATTGTTCACACCTTTTTTACTTCCTGAGCCTCACAGCCCAGGAAATACACTCTGTTTTTCCTCTGTTCAAAACAAGAACAAGAAGGTATAACCACCAGAGCACAATTACCCACTATCAATGCCCCTTTGTCTCCATGCTGTTGATTGCATAGATGGGGTCTGCCATCTTCATTTCCACCATTTTCCTTTCTTTGCACTTGACAAATAGGGAGTGTTTCCATATTCCACAGGTGCTATTATCATACCCACTTATTTTTTTAATATAATTTATTGTCAAGTTAGCTAACATACAGTGTATCCAGTATGCTCTTGGCTTCAGGAGTAGATTCCCATGATTCACAGCTTACATACAACCCCCAGTGTGTGTCCCAACAAGTACCCTTCTCAATGCCCATCACTCATTTTTTCCTCCCTCTCACCCCTCCCCCTCAACCCTTAGTTTGTTCTCTGTATTTAAGAGTCTCTTACAGTTTGCCTCCCTCTCTGTTTGAAACTGTTTTTTCCCCTTCCCTTCACCCATGATCTTCTCTTATCATACCCATTTTAAAAGTAAATAAAGGCTTACAGAGTTTGATCCGCTTGGCCAAAGTTGTAAGGCTAGTGAATAACAGAGCTGAGGTTTGAACCCAAAAGTTCAGCCTAGAGGCTGCTCTGTCCCCTATGTCTGAACTGCATCTTACTGCAGTGTCCTTGCACTGAAGGTAAGGAGCATAGAACTGGAATCAGCATCTTCAGTATGTTTGAGAATTTTCTGATTCTGTTCAATTAAAGGCAACACTCCTGAAAGCTCTCACTTTGTATACTTTGTATAATTGACCCTGAGGTTTCCCTTCCTAGAATTCATTCCAGTAATAAAACCATTTAAAAGCCAACTTCGTATTTGTTGTTTCTCAAGAAAAGTGCCTTTCTGGCTCAGAATTCCTCAGGACTGTGGCTGGATGAACAGCAAATGGCTCATGAATATAACTCCTGGCTAGTGGCAGGAAGGGGTGCCCCAAACCTGCAATCAGGAGGGGTGACATGACTCCCCCAACTACTGGATGTTTAGGGGAAATGAATCATCCAAGCAGGCACCCACAAATTTTCACAGTTCAGAAAGAACGCATTGGCAGAAAAAACAGAACTGTGCTCACTAACCAAGCGAATATAACCCTAGCTTTAAAAGCAGGGGAAGAGGAGGCTCCCTTTTTCTTTCTTCTTAACATCATAATTCAGCCTTTCAGTCATGCACTGCCATGCTTGATCTTTTCCCTTTTAATTTATTATTTGTGGGGCTGCCGCTGGAAACCTTTGATGTAAGGGACCTGAGGAAGGCAAAGATGTCATCCTGGGGAAGCAGAAATATCCCTCACCTGGTTTCTCTTGAGCTTACCCCAGTTGTATCATGTAGGAATTGTAAAGGAGAAGAATCTTATCTCAAGGGTCTGCAAGGAATCTACGGACAAGGAGATGAGACTGTGAAAACAATTCCCTTAGACTCAAACTATCAAAGCTGAGGTCTGTCTGCAGAGGTGCTAATTTACCATACCAGTTTGAAGGTCAGTTATAGAGCAATTCATTCAACCAGTCTTGAGCGTCTGATAAGTGCTAGGTATTTCAGAGGACATGGGGATATAGCATGTGACAGACATGCTAATCACTTATCCATTCCTTGCAATCTCCTTGCTTGGAGAACACTAATTTTAAGTATCCAACCTTCAAGGCATCTGGGTAGCTCGGTAGGTTAGGCGTCCAACTTTGGTTCAGGTTACGTTCTCACAGTTCATGAGTTCAAGCCCCGCATGGGGCTCTGTGCTGACAACTCAGAGCCTGCAGCCTGCTTCAGATTCTGTGTTTCCCTCTCTCTCTTCCCCTCCCCCACTCGTTCCCTCTCTCTTTTTCTCTCAAAAATAAACATTTAAAAAAATTAAGTATCCAACCCTCAAGGAAGGCAGCCCTCTCCTCCCCAGAAGATTAGTCTAAGTCAGAAATCTTCAAATTATGGCTCACAAGTCAAATCCAGCCCACTGGCTCTATCTGTAAATAAGAATGTACTACCTCATTCATTTATGTGTTGTCTATGAATGTTTTTGTGCTACAATACCACAACTGAGTAGTTGCAACAGAAATTGTATGTCCTGCAAAACCATAATATTTGAGATCTGTCCCTTTCCAGAAGTTTACTGACCACTCCTCTAAGCCAATCACAGCAATATGATTTCCCTTTCCAGTATCTGGTTTAGTATATAGGTGGAATGGTGATCCAGTGTTGATAAATGATAATACGTGAGGAGAAATCTGCTCAAGGTAATTGGGAAAAATAAAAGAGATTCTTTTTCTTCCACTAGATGTGACCCCTAGAATGATGATGGCCATCTTGCATTCATGAGGAAAGCCAGTCTGAGGACCAAGTGGACACCCTAGAATGGCAGAGCAGAAATAGGCAAATCATGGGGCACCTGGGTGACTCAGTCAGTTAAACGTCCAACTTCAGCTCAGGTCATAATCTCACGATTTGAGAGTACAAGCCTACACACCAGGATCCATGCTGACAGCTTGGAACCTGGAACCTGCTTCAGATTCTCTGTCTCCCTCTCTCTGCTCCTCTTCTGCTTGCACACACAGAGACACACACAGACACTCTCACTCTCTCTCTCTCTCAAAATAAAAATAAAAATATTTAAAAATTTTGAAAAGAAAAGACATGACCTTCTTTTACCCTGGTAATACTCTTTGCTTTAATATATACTTTGTCTGATATTAATAAAGCCCCTTCTGCTTTCTTTTGGTTAGTGTCAGTACAGAAATTTTTTTCATCCTTTACTTTTAACCTATCTATGTCCTTATGTTTCAAGTGTGTTTCTTGTAGACAGAATATGATTGGGTCTTGCTTTTTAATCCAATCTGGTGCTCCTGCCTTTTTCATAGGAGTATTTAGGCCATTTACATTTAACGATGGCATTAAGTATAAATTTAAATTGTAAGTCTTAAGCTTAAACCTATCACCTTATATTTTTCATTTGTCTCTGTTTTCTTTTTCCACTTCTCTTGAATTGATTATTTTGTGGTTCTATAATAGCTCTTTTCTTGGCTAATTTTAGTGGTTGCTTTTGGCTTTATAGAATCTATCTTCAGGGGCGCCTGTGTGGCTCAGTCGGTTAAGTGTCCGACTTCGGCTCAGGTCATGATCTCATGGTTTGTGGGCTCGAGCCCTGCGTTGGGCTCTCTGCTAACAGTTAGCTCAGAGCCTGGAGGCTGCTTTGGATTCTGTGTCTCCCTCTCTCTCTGACCCTCCCCTGCTCATGCTGCCCCCCCCCCCTCAGAAATAAATAAAACGTTGAAAAAATTTTTAAAAAAGAATCTATCTTCAAGTGATCATGTATAGTACATGAACCCATAATAGTAGACTCTTATTTCTCCTCTCACAACTTCTGTGTTATTTTTGTTACACATTTTATTTTACATTCATTGCCAATTCCACACTGTGTTGGCATTATTTTTCTTTAAACAGTGAATCGTTATTTTACAAGATCAACAAGAAAAAGGTCTTATAAACAATCAATTATCATCCTAAAAGGTTTAATAAGAAAACATCTTATATATTTAGCATGCTTCCACCATTTCTGATGCTCTTATTTCTTTCTGTAGTTTCCAAAGGGTTTTTACCTGCCACATAAATACAGCTCCAACATTTCTTAATGTGAAGATTTGCTGAATTCTATCAGTTTTTATAAATCTTTAAAACTCTTAATTTTGCTTTTATTTTTCAAAGATATTTTCCCTGGACACTGAATTGTTGGTTGACAATATTTCCCCCCTCGAGTTGCTCCACTGTCTCTTGCTTGTATTGTTTCTTATGAGAAATCTGCTGTAATCTTAACCTTTGTGCCCCTGTATGTAACAAGCCTTTTTCTTCAGGCTGCCATTAAGATGATCTCATCATCACTGGTTTTGAGCAATTTGAATATGTTGGTGTGAATATGTTTTTTTTCCCTTAAATTTTTAAGTTTATTTATTTTGAGAAAGAGAGAGACAGTACACACTCAGGGGAGAGGGAGAAAGAAAGGGAGAGAGAGGATCCCAAGCAGGCTCTGTGCTGTCAACTTGGAGCCTGACATGGGGCTTGATCTAATGAACATAAGATCATGACCTGAGCCGAAACCAAGAGCTGGATGTTTAACCTACTGAGTCACCCAGGTGCCCAAATTGTGCTTGAGTTTTATCAAGCTTCTTAGCTCTGTGAATTTATAATTTGGAAACACTGCGGCCATTATTTCTGTCAATATTTTTCATATCCCCACCTCTTCCTCCTTTCCTTTGAGGACTCTGATGTTGGGAGCTGTTTCTGAGCTCGTAAGTTGGAAAGAACTCCCTATGATGTTAAGATGGGTTGCACGGACTCTTACTGGTCAGATGGCAACCGATATCCACCCATACCCAATTGTTCCTGCTTGGAGCACCAACCGCAAGGCATCTTTGTTGATCAGTATTCGGAGTGACTTATTCTGGCCTTGAATATACTGATTGCACCCTTTGAAGGAACCTATTGTAGGAACTTCTTCTTTTGTGATTATGGGAGCAAACATTTGTGTTTCCTGAAAGACCTGTTCTTAATACTTCCCCTTAAACAAACCAGCTATTGACCCCTGCTCACAAAGAGCTAACTTCACCCTTTTTATGATAAAAACATTGTTTGGTATGCTAAAGATACCTTCCTTCCCCATAGGATAAGCATCTAAGTCACCTACCTCAATCACTATTGATAAAGGTTATGTATGAGTCTTCTACAAATCTAGGTTCTGGGAAATTCTTACATATCAAAGAAATTTGTCATCAGAAATCATTGTCTAAGGCAAATGCCACTTCTGTGCCATCCCCCAAACACTTAATTATAAAATAACGTTGAGCCCCAGTCACAGCACAGACGCCTGCCTGGGGACCAGAAAGATTCTAGTGGCTCTCTCATCCCTCCCTCGCTGACACCGTCCATCCTTCAGAGACCCCTGCACCTGCTGGAGCCAGCCTCCAGCACTCCGATGATATGTATGTTAGGCAGCTTGAAGTCATGACTCCACCATTCACTAATGTTCTGTTCATTTTAACTTTTCTCTCTCCGTATTCCATTTTGCATAGTCCCTATTTATATACCTTTCATGTTAACTTTTTCTTCTGAAATGTCTAATCTGCAATTAATCCCAAACAAAGAGTTTTTATCTTGCACTGTAGTTTCCATCTTTAGAAATTCCATTTGGGGCTTTTGAAAAATATATTCCATATCTAATGTTTTGAACAATAACTATTTTAATGTCCTTCTCTGTTAATTCTAATATCCATATCAGTTTGGGACCAATTTCAATGGATTGGTTTATTTCCTCCTTATGGGTTGTATTTTCTTGCTTCTTTGCAGGCCTCATAATTTTTGTATTGAATTCTAGTCATTGTAAGTTGTACCTTGTTAGTTGCTAGATATTTTTGTATTCTTATAACTGTGCTCGAGAACCATTCTACAAAGGAGTTGGGCTTCATGGAGTATTTGCTCCTTTCAGGCTTTTAAGATCCATTATTACTCAGAACCAAAGCAGTGCTAACTCTGGGGCAAATCATTCTCTGTAGTGAGGCAAGATCTGTCTATGTACTTTACCCACCATCCCTTGAATTATGAGGTTTTCAGGTATGGGTACTGGGAACAGTCATTAACCCTATCCTTATGAAGACACTAGGCAATGATATCTTTAATACTTTGGGGTTTCTTTTACCAACCTCTGGAGGCACATGCATGCAATAATTATAATCAATAACCACTAAATCTCAAGGAGAGGGAGGCAAGATGGCGGAGAAGTAGGAAGCTCCATACATTTCACTTGCCCCCATCTCTCAAACAGAAAAGGCCTGAAGCCATAGGAACCCTTACAGAATCCAGGAGTTTGGGAGGAAAAAGAGACAGAGTCCACTGAGAAAACCTTATAGTGTGAACATGACTGGGGAAGATAAAAACAGGCTGGGATGAGATATACGGAGGGAGGAGAGGGAGCGCACTTTGCGGAGAGCTGTGGTGAGTCTGGGGGAAAAGAAAGAGTGGCTGAAACTGCTCAACACACTGTCCCTGTCCCTGGAGAAGAGAAAAACCTCAGCTCGGGACACAGACAGATCCGGTTTCCTGCTGTCCAGCTGACCCTGAGCGGGACTCACTGGTCGCAGGCAACCCTGGGAGAAACAACTCCTCGAACGCCAGCTCGACCTGGAGGGAAGAGGTGCACCAGAAGCTGCACCGCCACTCTTCTGGCTAGGCTTGATTCCCAGTGGGGAGGCGAGAGGCTTGAAACTGCTCAGAGGGAATCAGCTTGAGGGTTCATATTTCAGGAGATATCAATGGGGGGCAAGGACTAAGATCTGGAAACGAGGCCTGGCTTGGGATATAGAGCACGGCCCACCTTGGCTATGCCTGCAGCACAGGGAGATTGGACCCAAAAGAGGCTATCTCAAGAAAGGAGCCAAAGTACACACTGTGGAGAGTTCCAAATACCACTATGAGTAGGGAAAAAGAATAACCAAAGTCTCAACAAGAGAGACCAAGAGACACCATTCAAATAACACTTCCTGAATGGACAGGCCCTGGACAGTCAAAGAGCCTTCTTTAATACAGCAGCACTCGCAGCTAGAGTGCATAACAAACTTTTAAAACTAACAAGAGACAGAAAGCTACCCAAAATGATGAAATGGAAGAACTCTCCTCCAAACAAATTTCAGGAAGAAATGACAGCTAAAGAACTGCTCAAAAGAGATATAAGCAACATAACTGATCAAGAATTTAGAACAATAGTCATAAAATTAATTGCTGGGCTTGAAAAAGGCATGGAAGACATCAGAGAAACTATTGCTACAAAGACTATGGAGCTTCAAAATAGTTGTGATGAATTAAAAATTGCTATAAATGAGATACATAATAAAATGGAGGTGTCCAATGCATGGATTGAAGAGGCAAAGAGGAGAATAGGTGAATTAGAAGACACAATTGTAGAAAAAGAGAAAGCTGAGAAAAAGACAGACAAACTGATTCGGGAACATGAAAGGGAGAGTTCGAGAGCTCAGTGATACAATCAAATGGAACAATATCCATATCATAGGAATTCCATTAGAGGAATACAGAGGGAAAGGCACTGAAGGAGTCCTTGAACAAATTATAGCAGAGAACTTCCCCAATCTGGGGAAGGAAAGAGACATTGAAATCCAAGTGGCTGGGGCGCCTGGGTGGCTTAGTCGGTTAAGCGTCCGACTTTCGCTTAGGTCATGATCTTGCGGTTCGTGGGTTCGAGCCCCATGTCGGGCTCTGTGCTGACTGCCAGCTTAGAGCCTGGAGCCTGTTTCAGTCTGTGACTCCCTCTCTCTCTGACCCTCCTCTGCTCACACTGTCTCTCTCTCTCTCCTAGAAATGAATAAAAATATATATATAAAAAAAGAAATCCAAGTGGCACAGAGAACTCCCCTCAGACATAACTTGAATTGATCTTCTGCATGACATATCATAGTGAAACTCACAAAATATAAGGACAAAGAGAGAATTCTGAAAGCAGCTAGGGATAAAAGGGCTCTAACATACAAAGGGAGACCTATCAGAGTGGTGACAGACCTATCTACTGAAACTTGGCAGGCCAGAAAGGAATGGCAGGAGATCTTCAATGTGATGAACAGAAAAAATGTGCAGCCAAGAATCCTCTATCCAGCAAGCCTGTCATTCAGAAAAGAAGGAGAGATAAAAGTCTTCCCAAATAAACAAAAATTGAAATAATTCATCCCCACTAAACCAGCTCTACAAGAAATCTTGAGGGGGACTCTATGAGGGAAATACTGCAAGGAACACCAGGTACCTGAGACACCACCACAAGCATGATTCCGACAGAGAACACAATGACTCTAAACCCATATTTTTCAATAATAACACTGAATGTAATGGGCTAAATGCCCCAATCAAAAGACATAGGGTAACAGAATGGATTAAAGAAAAAAAACAAAACAAAATCCATCTATTTTCTGTCTACAAGAAACTCATTTTACACCTGAGGACATCTTCAGATTGAAAGTAAGGGGATGGAGAAATATTTATCATGTTACTTTAAGTCTAAAGAAAGTTGTAGTAGCTATACTTTTATCAGACAAACTTGACTTTAAAGTAAAGGCAGTAACAAGGGATGAAGAAGGGCATTATATAATAATTACAGGGTCTATCCATCAGGAAGAGCTGACGATTATAAATGTCGACACACTGAATATGGAAGCACCTAAATACATAAAACAATTAATCATAAACAGAAACAATCTTATGGATAAGAATGTGGTAATAGCAGGGGACTTTAATACTCCATTTACAGCAATGTATAGATCAAATAGACAATCACTAAAGAAACAATGGACTTGAATGACACATTGGACCAGATGGATTTGACAGATATATTTATAACTCTACATCCTGAGGCCATGGAATTCGCTTTCTTCTCAAGTGCGCATGGCACATTCTCCAAGATAGATCATATACTGGAACATAAAGCAGCCCTCAATAAATATTAAAGAATTGAGATCATACCATGCACACTTTCAGATCACAAGGCTACAAAACTCGAAATCAATCATAGGAAGAAGTCTGGAAAACCTCCAAAAACATGGAGGTTAAAGAACAGCTTACTAAGGAACGAATGGGCCAATCACACAATTAGAGAAGAAATTTTAAAATATATGGAAACAAAGGAAAATGAAAATACAACAATCCAAACTCTGTGGAATGTGGCAAAAGCAGTCCTAAGAGGAAAGTACATTGCACTCCAGGCCTATTTCAAGAAATTAGAAAAAGCACAAGTCCAAAATCTAACAGCACACCTAAAGAACTAGAGGGAGAGCAACAAGAGCACCCCAAACCCAGTAGGAGAAGAGAAATAGTAAAAATCAGGGCAGAAATAAACAATATAGAATCCAAAGAAACAGTTGAACATCAATGAAACCAAGAGTTGGTTTTTTGAAAAAGTAAACAAAATTGACAAAACTCTGGCCAGGCTTCTCAAAAAGAAAAGAGAGAACACCCAAATAGACAAAATGATGAATGAAAATGGACTTATTACAACCAACCCCTCAGAAATACAAGCAATTATCAGGGAATATTATGAAAAATTATATGCCAACAAACTGGACAACTTAGAAGAAATGGACAAATTCCTAAACACACACTCATTACCAAAATTCACATGGGAAGGAGAAAATCTGAACAGACCCATAACTATTGAAGAAATTGAATCAGTTATCAAAAACCTCCCAACAAATAAGGACCCTGGGCCAAATGATTCCCTGGGGAATTTAGCAGACATTTAAAACAGAATTAATACCCATTCTTCCCAAGCTATTCCAAAAAATAGAATTCAAAGGAAAACTTCTGGACTCATTCTACAAAGCCAGCATCACTTTGATTCCCAAGCCAGATAGAGACCCAGCAAAAAAAAGAGAACTATATGCAAATATCCTTGATGAATACAGATGGAAAAATCCTCAACAAGATACTTGCAAATCGAATGCAACAACACGTAAAAAGAATTATCCACCATGATCAAGTGGGATTCATTCCTGGGTTACAGGGCTGGTTCAATATTCACAAATCAATCAATGTGATACATCACATTAACAAAAGAAAAGATAAAAACCATATGATCCTGTCGATAGATTCAGAAATAAGCATGAGACAAAATACAGCATCCCTTCTTAATAAAGACTCTAGAGAAAGTCGGGATAGAAGGAACGTACTTAAACATCATAAAAGCCATCTATGAGAAGCCCTCAGCTAACATCATCCTCCTCAATGGGGAAAAACTGAGAGCCTTCCCCCTGAGATCAGGAACACGACAGGAATGTCCACTCTCAGCACTGTTGTTTAACATAGTGCTGCAACTCCTAGCATCAGCCATCAGACAACAAAAGGAAATCAAAGGCATCAGAATTGGCAAAGAGGAAGTCAAACTTTCACTCTTCACAGACGACATGATACTCTACATAGAAAACCCGACAGACTGCACCAGAAGCCTACTAGAACTGATCCAAGAATTCAGCCAAGTCGCAGGGTACAAAATCGACGTACAGAAATCGGTTGCATTTTTATACACCAACAATGAAGCAACAGAAAGAGAAATCAAGAAACTGATCCCATTCACAGTTGCACAAAAAAACATAAAATACCTAGGAATAAACCTAACCAAAGATATAGGAGATCTGTATTACTAAAACTATAGAAAACTTACAAGGGAAATTGACAAAGACACAAAGAAATGGAAAAACACTGTATGCTCATGGTTTGGAAGAATAAATATTGTCAAAATGTCATTACTACCCAAAGCAATTTACACTTTCAATGCAATCCCAATCAAAATTGCACCAGCATTCTTCTCAAAACTGGAACAAACTATCCTAAAATTTGTATGGAACCACAAAAGACCCCAAAGAACCAAAGTAATATTGAAGAAGAAAACCAAAATGGACGACATCACAATCCCAGACTTTAGCCTCTACTACAAAGCTGTAATCATCAAGCCAGTATGGTACTGGCACAAAAACAGACACATAGAGCAATGGAATAGAATAGAGAACTCAGAACTGGACCCACAAATGTATGGCCAACTAATCTTTGACAAAGCAGGAAAGAGTGTCCAATGGAAAAAAGACAGTCTCTTTAACAGGTGGTGCTGGGAGAACTGGACAGCAACGTGCAGAAGAATGAAACTAGATCATTTTCTCACACTATACACAAATAAAACTCAAAATGGATAAAGGACCTGAATGTGAGACAGGAAACCATCAAAACCCTAGAGGACAAACAGGAGACAACCTCCTTGAACCTCAGCAATTTCTTACTTGACACATCCCCAAAGGCAAGAGAATCAAGAGCAAAAATGAACTACTGGGACTTCATCAAGATAAAAAGCTTCTGCACGGCAAAGGAAACAATCAATAAAACTAATAGGCAACTGATGGAATGGGAAAAGTTATTTGCAAATGACATATCAGATAAAGGGCTAGTATCCAAAATCTATAAGGAACTCACCAAAATCCACACCCAAAAAACAAATAATCCAGTAAAGAAATGGGCAGAAGACATGAACAGACACTTCTCCAAAGAGGACATCCAGGTGGCCAACAGACACATCAAATGATGCTCAGCATCCCTCATCATCAGGGAAATACAAATGAAAACCACACTGAGATACCACCTCATGCCAGTCAGAGTGGAGAAAATGAACAAAGCAGGAGACTCTAGATGCTGGCGAGGATGTGGAGAAACGGGCACCCTCCTACACTATTGGTGGGAATGTAAACTGGTGCAGTCTGTCTGGGAAACAGAATGAAAGTTTTTTCAAAAAATGAACACTAGAACTCTCCTATGACCCAGCAATAGCACTTCTAGGAATTTACCCAAGGGATATAGGAGTGCTGATGCATAGGGGCACATGTACCCCAATGTTCATAGCAGCACTCTCCACAATAGCCAAAACATGGAAAGAGCCTAAATGTCCCTCAACTGATGAATGGATCAAGAAGATGTGGTTTATCTATACAATGAAATACTACATGGCAATGAGAAAGAATGAAATCTGTCCACGTGAGCAACATGGATGGAATTTGAGGGTGTTAGGCTGAGTGAAATAAGTCAGACAGAGAAGGACAGATACCATATGTTTGCAGGTATAGGTGGATTAGGAGGAACTTAATGGAGGACCATGGGAGAGAAGAAGGGGAAAAATAGTTGGGAAGAGGGAGGGAGGCAAACCATGAGAGACTCTTGAATGCCAAGAACAAACTGAGAGCTTATGGGGGTGGGGAGGGTAGAGGAATGGGGGTGATGGGCATGGAGGAGGACACTAGTGGGGATGAGCACTGGGTGTTATATGGAAACCAAATTGACAATAAACTATTAAAAAAATAATCACTAAATCTCAGGTGAATACTGTTATCTTCTTTTCCTCAGATCTCATCAGAGAGGCTCAACAAAAACAAAATCTCTAAAATCGTACCCAAACCTTTCATTTCTCCAAGCCCGATCTCTCTCTCCAATTAAAGTCTCATATTTTCCAGAGGACTTTACCTGAGTTAACCACCAACACTTTATTTTATTTTTGTTTACAAATAGTTTATTGTCAAGTTGGTTTCCTTATAACACCCACTGCTCATGCCCACAAGTGCCCTCCTCCATGCCCATCACTCCTCCTCCCCGCCACACCCATCAGTCGTCAGTTTGTTCTCAGCATTCAAGAGTCTCTCATGGTTTGCCTCCCTCCCTCTCCCTCACTATTTCCCCCCTTCTTCTCCCCCACGGTCCTCCGTTAAGTTCCTCCTAATCCTTCTATACATGCAAACATATAAGCACCAACACTTTAAATACAGCATATCCAAAACAAAGTTTAACCTCCTCTTCCTACTGTAGCAGCTCTTACTTTTTTAAATAAAGTTTATTTATTTATCTTTGAGAGAGTACACATGAGTGTGACTGGAGAAGGGAAAGAGAGAGAGGGAGAGAGAGAATTCCAAACAGGCTCTGCACTGTCAGTTTAGAGCCTGACATGAGGCTCAAACCCACAAACCATGAGATCGTGTACCTAGCGAAATGTGAGTCAGACACCCAGCCTAAGAGTACCCCCAGGAGCTCTTATTTCTAAGGTTCATAATCCAGTGCCTACCACTAACTCATTTAATATTGGAATCCTTTCAAGTAGCCCCTGACCCTATAGTGACTTTTGACATTTAGCATCATTTCAAGGGGACCCAAGCCCTATAGTGATCTTTGACATAGCTTTATTTTGCATATTACAAATGTCTCACATATCCCTCATTTATTTTCTGTTCTTACACAATGTTTTATTCTCTGTTACCACTGAAGTTGGACTTCCTAAATAGTCTGACAATATCACCTTGCATATTTTTAAAGCATAATGTCCTAAAAGCTTTATTTCAATGTCACTGTCCTCTTTCAAAACTTCAGTAATTCTCAACTGCCTACTATAAGAAGGTTAAAAAAAATCCCAGCTGTGGCACTCAAACCCTCTATAATCTAGCAACCTTCCATGCATATCCTCTGCCACTATCCTGCACAGCATCTGTGCATCAGCCAAATTTCCTAGACATTTTCTGTCAATCCTTTTCTGTGTCTGTCAAGACACTTTTCTCATCCCACTGTTTGTGCCTGGAATGTCTTCCCTCTCTACCGCTGCTATCACAACCATACAGATCCTGAATGGAAGTGTGACGTGTACAACGTATCCAGAAAGCAAATGTCAATAAGCTCTACAATTTTGCATACACTTTAAATCACATTTAGGACAGATGGTTATACACAGACTCAGTGAGAAGAATGTTTATATTACCACCATTTATAATGGGAAAAATTGGAAACAACCTAGGGCTGTTGTCAATAATAGGCTGTTTAACAATAAAATATGCAGCTTATTGAAAAATGTAGAGAGATTTGTTGGTGTAGAAATATACGTTCTATATGTTAAAAAATAACAGAATGGATATAATGTAATCTCAATTTTATTTTATTTTTTAAAATATTTTTATTGAGTTTTAAGAGAGAGAGAGACAGACAGACAGACAGAGACAGAACACGAGCTGGGGAGGGGCAGAGAGAGAGGGAGACACAGAATCTGAAACAGGCTCCGAGCTGTCAGCACAGAGCCCAACACGGGGCTCCAACCCAGGAACCGTGAGATCATGACCTGAGCTAAAGTCAGACGCTTAACCAACTGAGCCACCCAGATGCCCCTCCTTTTTTTTTAATATCCAATTTTATTTTTGAAATAGATTGATAATATATAGGTAGCTAGACAGAGAGATAGAATAAAAAGAATATACCAAAACTCTCAGTAGTATTGTTTCTATGTTGTTGAATAACAGTTGTTCTTGCTTATTTGTATTGGCTTGATTTTCTATATTTTTATGACTTGCAAAACTCATTGCTATTATTTAAGAATGAGCTCTCTGTCTCCATTCTGTATATCCAAGCACTCATTTATCACTCATATCACCTAGGATATTATATGATAAACATCTATGTATCTCTATTTCTTCTACACAAGCTTCAACTACTTGAAGGCAGAAAATACATCTAAAGAACCATGGTCCCCCAGCAGCACCCAGACTAGATGCTCACTAATGATCTCTGCCTGAGTGAATGTCAGGCCACAGTGAGGGACACAAAGGCTGCAGATAAAAAAGACAACAATCAATGGTTGATGCAAGCATTATATTTATATTCTTGGGTTTTCAATCTCAATTCCCAATCCCTCTGGGAACACTTTTTACACTTATTCTACCTTTCAAATTTTAATCTAGCCTACCTTGTTAAACGTTTTTATATTCTTTATACCATAAATAAAATAGCATGTCCGGAGGCACCTGAAGTCAGTCGGTTAAGCAGCTGACTTCAGTTCAGGTCATGATCTCGCGGTCCGTTGGTTCGAGCCCCGCATTGGGCTCTGTGCTGACACCTCAGAGCCTGGAGCCTGTCTCAGATTCTGTGTCTCCCTCTCTCTCTGTCCCTCCCCAGCTCGTGCTCTGTCTCTGTCTCAAAAATAAATAAAAACGTTAAAAAACTTTTTTTAAATAGCATGTCTAACATTTCAGTTCTCCCTTTCCAGAGGAAAATCTCATGGAATAGTTAAGGAGTGTTTGCTATTTTAAAACCCTGTTAACCTATAATACTGAAAATATAGTCTGTGGCTGGTACCACCACAAACTCTCTTCCTGGAAACCTTTCCATTCCTTCAAAACTACACTCACAGCCCCACAGTCTGGAGACTGCCTGGGAGAATAATTACTAACTGACATGTAGCCTGCAGGAAAAACAACTAGGGTAGAAATTATTATTTGCATGGGGACCTCATCTCAGAAGTAACAAAGTGAAACATGGTGTTCTGTAGTTCTATTCCAGAAGGAATTCAGGGCTAATATCTGCCAAGACATTTACAAACTCAAATCAAAATCTGAGGATAAGATTGTCCATGGTGAAGTCTTCTTCCTGAAGGAACCATGGTCCAGAATTGGACCTGAAATACTTGAAAACGTAACTAACACTCCCTTCTTTTTCCAGAGTAAAGTGCCATCCTGTTCCATGCTGTATCTCAAAACTCAAAAGCAGAGCCATCACGTTTCACTTCAAGTAGGCACAGTTTGCTCCCAATGAGGTTGCTTATGGTGATAAAAAGTGTTTCTCCGTGTCTCTGCTTAGAATTCCATCTGCATGACTGGTACAATCGTAAGCCAGGATTCTCAGTTTCTGGTGACAAGGCAATATACCTAGGGAGCTGCATTATCTAATGCTGTGAACCACATCACCACAAAACTTAGTGACTTACAGGCCAAGAATTCAGAAGAAGCGTGGCCCACAGTTCTGGCTGGGACTCTCTCAAGGGCTTGTAGTCAGACCTCCCCAGGGGCTGCAGCCATTGGAAGGTAACACGGGTGCCAAAAAGATCAACTTCAAAGGTGACACACACACATGGCTGGCAAGGTAGTTAGTACTCATGTTGTTAGAAACCCTGAGTTCCTCTCCACATGGCTGCTGGGCATCAGCTCAGCATGGGGGCTAGCTTCCTCCTGGACAGAGCATGACAGACCAAGCAGAAGCTGCATGCCTTTTACAATCTGCTCTCAGAAGTCACCCATGTCAGTTGTGCTGTATTCTTTTGGTCATACGGGTGGACCTGACCCAATGTGGGAGACTACACAAGGCCATGATTAACAGGTGAGATACGGCTCCTGGGGAAAGGCAATCTTAAAGGCTGACCACCACAGTCCTAGTGCCCAAACATGAGCCAGATAATGTAGTGTGAGGAGACTTGGGAGTCCCAGGGGAAAGGATGGGTGCATTCTATACACAAGGGAATGAGATGCTGTGGTCATGGAGGGACCTCAGAGTATTCTCCAAAAATGGAGAATCTATCCCATCCCCTATGCTCTTTTATGATATGACTGGTACTCCTCCCCTCAAGACATAAGATCTAGGTTTTCTCCTCTGACTTGGTGCTGGGGGAGGTTGACTGCCCCAACCAACAGAGTAGGAAGTCTGGCCAAAGTGATGCTATTACATTTCTGAGGCTAGGACACTGCAAGGAAACAGCTTCTGCCTAGTAGTGTCCCGCATTCCTCTCTGAGAAAAACTGCCCTTGAGACATAGCCACCATATTGTGAGGAAGCCCAATGCACATATAGAGGTCCTTTGTGGGTATTTTTTTTTTTTAACAGATGTTTACCTTTTGAATAAGAAAGAGTGTGAGGGGGGGAGGGGCAGAGAGAGAGAGGGGGACAGAAGATCCAAAGTGGGCCCTGCATTGACAGCAGCAAGCCTGATCTGGGGCTCGAACTCAAGAACCATGAGATTGTGACCTGAGCTGAGGTCGGACACTCAACTGACAGCCACCCAGCTGCCCCTGTGTGGGTATTCTGACTAGCAGCCACATCTAAGACCTCACTTGACAATCAGAATTAACTGCCAGACATGTGAGTGACCAGCCTTCAAGTGCTTCCTGCCCTGACTTGAATCTTCTAGCTGAGAGGCCCAGACATTGAGAAGAAGAGACTAGCCATGCCCACTGTGCCCTGCCTAAAGAATGGACCCACAAAAATCATAAAAGAACATACTTAATGATGGTTATTTTAAGCCATGTAGTTTTAAGATAATTTGAAATAATAATAGATAACTAATACCATAACCTAAAATATTTGTTAAAGCTACAAACCTCCCTCCCCTACTTAGACCTACTGAATGAGTTCTAGGCAGGGAGAAGCTCAGGAAACTGTTAATTTACCCAGTGCCCCAGATGTGTCTTACCAGGGATATTAGGGAAATTTTAATCGTGTATCTTCGTACTTCAAGAGTCTCAATAGGATAATCTACTTGGTTTTTAACTTTGATTGTGTGTTTCTTCTACTTAATGAAAACTAAAACTGAATTAGAAATTGAATCTAAATATGGTTCTGGATGGGATGCTTTTTTAAACTCTTGGTTTTTATATTAAATTATCAGAAGGTCATGCTTGAAGAAACATGGAAAATACAATCCGAAAGTTTTATTGATTTTCAGACAGATTATAATCCTCTTTCTTAAACCTTAATTTTTTTTTAATGTTTATTCATTTTTGAGAGAGACAGAGCACTAGCGGGGGAGGAGAAGAGAGAGGAAGACACAGACTCTAAAGCAGACTCCAGGATCTGAGCTGTCAGCACAGAGCCTGATATGAGGCTCAAATTCACAAATGACAAGATCATGACCTGAGCTGAAGTCAGCCTCTTAATTGACTAAGCCACCCAGGCACACCTTACATCTTTAAATACAGGACAGCTATTCAACTAACAGAGAAAACTGAGGACAGAGACAACAAAATGGGATGGGGAATGGGATGGGGGATGGAATGGGGGTGGGATGAGATAGAAGAAAAGAGAATAAAAATAATAAAATAAAATAAAATAAAATAAATAAAATACAATTTAATTTTCTGAATGTACTGACTTAACCCTGAATGTACTGATATGGCATGGAATCTCCAAGTTGTATTAAGTGAAAAAAAAATAAAGATGCATAATATTATCTATATATTTTTAAAGTGACAAATGCATAGAACTACCTCTATAAAGATACACTCAAAACTGGTAATCACGTCCATCTTTGGAAAGGAGAACTGGGTGGCTGTGGTAGAAATACAAGAAGAGTTACTTTTCCACGGACTATCTTTTGTATCCTTTTAGTTTTGTAATGAGATCATGTAATGCTTTACAAAAATAAATAAAAAATTTTAAAACAGGTGTTCTTTTTGAGGGCCCTCTTGGGATTCACTCCAGAACCTGGATGGTGTGACCCCACATCATTACTAGTTACAGTTAACGATTTTGGGGAGGTGGGATTTAGTGGTAAAATAGAACCTGAGATACTTCAGGACCTGTGACCCTGACAGATTAAAATCTAGCCAAACTGATAGAGTTGATAAAAATGATAACCGCATCCCCATTTCTTTTTTTTTAAATGGGATTCTATTTTTATTAACATTTTAATTTCCTACTTTTTATTATTATTTTTTTTTTTTACAAATAGTGTATTGTCAAATTGGTTTCCATATAACACCCAGTGCTCATCCCCACAAGTGCCTTCCTCCATGTCCATCTCCCCCCTCCCCCCCACATCCATCAGTCCTCAGTTTGTTTCTCAGCATTCAAGAGTCTCTCATGGTTTGCCTCTCTCCCTTTCCCCCATTTCCCCCCTTTTTCTCCCCCATGGTCCTCTGTTAAGTTCCTCCTAATCCTCCTATACAGGCAAACATATGATATTTGTCCTTCTCTGCCTGACTTATTTCGCTCAGCATAACACCCTCAGGATCCATCCATGTTGCTACACATGGCCAAATTTCATTCTTTCTCATTGCCATGTAGCATTCCATGGTATAGATAAACCACATCTTCTTGATCCATTCATCTGTTGATGGACACTTAGGCTCTTTCCATGTTTTAGCTATTGTTGAGAGTGCTGCTATGAACATTGGGGTCCATGTGCTCCTATGCATCAGCATTTCTGTATCCCTTGGGTAAATTCCTAGCAGTGCTATTGCTGGGTCATAGGGGAGTTCTATTGTTAGTTTCCTGAGGAACCTCCACACTGTTTTCCAGAGGGGCTGCACCAGTTTGCATTCCCACCACCTCATCCCCATTTCTTATTGGATCTCCTATCTGTCCTCTACCTCCGATACAGTACAGCCCTTAAACTCTGGAGAAGAGGGACACTTGCCTTGAGCCCCTTACTCAGAGAACCCTGCTAGGTAGGGCATTTCTCTGGACTTGCATACCACACCCACTGAAGAGTTGCACCAAGGGGATGCATCCAACCCAGAGTCCTAAAGCTCTGGGTTCAAAACTACCCAACGCTTTTTTCTGTGTAAGAATATGTTTGGAGCTATTTTATTTAAAAATACAAAAGAAAAAAGCAAAAATAAATACGTAAACAAATAAACAGCCATCTGGTCCTCTGAGGACATGAAAGAAACAACAGTGACTTCTGTAGTTTACTGAAGTACATTAGACTTGAGTGTAGAAAAGTCAATACTATGTGTTTATAAAATTTTAATGTCTTTTTAAAATGATATGAAGATAGTAGCACTTTCAGCAATAGCCAAATCATAGAAAGAGCCTAAGTGTCCAACAACTGACAAATGGATCAAGAAGATGTGGTATATTTATACAATGGAATACTGCATGGCAATGAGAAAGAATGAAATCTGGCCATTTGAAGCAACGTGGATGGAACTTGAAGGTATTATGCTGAGCGAAATAAGTCAGGCAGAGAAAGACATACCATATGTTTTCACTTATAGGTGAAACATATAATGGAGGAACATGGGTAGGAGAAGGGAAAAAACGGTTGGGGAGAAGGAGGGAGTCAAGCCAAGAGAGACTCTTGAATACTGAGAACAAACCTGATGGGGGTGGGGGAGAGGGGTAGGGGGGTGATGGGCATGGAGGAGGGCTTGTGGGGATGAGCAGTGGGTGTTATATGGAAACCAACTTGACAATAAACTATGAAAAATAAGTAAATAGATAAATAAATAAATAAAATGATATGAAGATAGTACATAAAAAGAAGCAAATTTCAAAACACTTTTTTTTACATTGTGTTTATTTCTGAGAGAGAGACAGGGGAGAGGGGCAGAGAGAGAGGGAGACAGAGAACCTAAAGCAGTTTCCAGGCTCTGAGCTGTCAGCACAGAGTTCAATGTGGGGCTTGAACAGATGAACCATGAGCTCATGACATGAGCCAAATTCAGCTGCTTAACCAATTGAGCCACACAGGCACTCCTCAAAAACACTTTTAAGGAATATTAAACTCTTTAGATTTATCCCTGTAGTTACCTGGCATGCCTCCTGTGTTCAAAGATCATTCACGATGGAGGTACATGGGTGGCTCAGTCGGTTAGGCATCCAACTCTTGATTTGGGTCAGGTCGAGATCTCATGGTTTGTGGGATCAAGCCCCACATTGGGCTCCATGCTCACAGTATAGAGCCTGCTTGGGATCCTCTTTCCCCTTCTCTCTCTGCTCCCCTCCCCTGCATGCACGCACACATGTGCACGTGCTCTCTCTCTCTCTCTCAAAATAAACAAACATTTAAAAAAGCATAATTCATAATGAAGCCTCACCATTCTAATGCCACTGGAAATTGTCAGGTAGGATTCTAATTGAAAGAAAATTAGAACCAAGGGATTGAAAAAAAAGGGGGGGGGAGCTGATAATTTAGGGCACAGGGCTTTTTAAGCTTTGTATGTAGAATTTGATGTTTAAGAAACAGAAGAGTAAATAGTAAATCAAAGAGAAATGTGTTTAGCTGGAAATTAAAGGAGGTTAAAAGGGAATTTGTATATTAAAACCTTATATAGTTTACATTTTAAAAGGCATTTCCATTTGTATGCTAGCATGAAAAGTTTTTTACTAGGAAAAATATCCATAAGGATGCATGAGCTAATGTGGAAATTCTCATTAATTTTCCTAACAGCAGAGCTTATAAATAACTAGAGTTCTCTTGGAGATGGAGACCAGGGACAGATCATACATGCACCAGAAATCTCTGACCACACGGAGATTTGCAAAGACTGACATTTGGATGTGGCATTTGAAATCCAAAGATGGTTAAGCCATCATGCACTGGAAGATATAAAGAAAGACTAGTGTGGAATGCCAAGCTCCCCTGTTCCCCAATGAAGAAAAAAAAAAACTAAACCATACAGACCTGGAACCATTCTACTGAACCTGGTACTAGTTTTTATAAAAATATCTGAGAAAGCCAAAATATAACATCGTTTGTTTCTGAACTATACAAATGATAATCGAATTTGGAGAACTTTGATCTGTGGGAAGTGGCTGATGGGGTTCTAAGATTCCACCAGACATGGTGATTCAGAAGATGTCACCAGAAGCAGGGTCCCTCTCAAGAGCAGTGACACAATATTACCCTGTCCCATCTATTTATTGACAGTGATTGCTGAACATTTCCCTCAACTAAGTTTCTGTCTTATAAAAGAAAACAATTCTTTGTTTCATTTCTTATTTACTTATTTTGAGAGAGTGAGTGTGCACATGTACCCACACATACACAAACAGGTATGTGAGTGGGTGAGGGGCAGAGAGAGAAGGAGAGACAGAATCTTAAGCAGGCTCCACACTGAGTGTGGAGTCTGATGCGAGGCTCCATCTCACAGACCCATGATATCATGATCTGAGCCAAAATCAAGAGTCGGACACTCACCTGACTGAGCCACTCCCAGAAAGGAAACAATTCTTATGTTCCTAAGAAAACTGGCCATAGCAAAGAACTTTGTCAAAGAAATTATTTTCATGTCAATGCTTATCTCTTTCTGCACACTGCCTCGTGAACAAATGAAACATCTAAGAACCTGGGGCCACTCTGGGCTCCTGCTTTATTTCTCCTCCTCATTCCCAACCACACAGTAGGATTCTCAGGTGTTCAGATTGCTCACCACCCAACCAGTGACTAGATCATACCCTTGACTTGCACACATTCTTGGACAAGCTCACTAAGGCTTGCAGGTGAGCAGCAGACACTACTGCAAGATTCAAGAAAAGGAAGGGATCAGAACAGAGTGGGAGAAACAGCTTAAGGTTAAAATAGGAGACATCGCAGTTTCTAGCGTTCCCTGGGCTCCATTTACCAAGACGCTTATGAGGTTCCTACAATGTGTTGCCAAATCCCTATTTCCATCCTCTTTCCCTGGTTCCATCCAAGCTCTCTTCTCTCCTCCCATCCAAAAGTTCATGTTCATTGATGCAAAATAGTTCAGCTCTTTCTTGACTCTTTCAAACTCATACCCTGGGGCTTTGGCTTCCGCCCCCACCACCCTTAGCAAAGCATGTAATACATAAACACAATTAATTCATTTGTAAAAGAAACTGGTACCCTCTAAGAAAATGGTTGTATGTTTTACGCCTCAACATGAAGTACTTTACAAAGAACCAGTAAGTAGAAGGCACAGCTAGTGACTCTTCACACCTCCACAGCCAACGGGAACTCTCCCTCTGCTCAGGATTCTCTAGATCCTGAAGGGCTCCCCTCTGCCTGCACACCTGCCCCACCGGACGGGTCTGGCATACCCTTCATCCCGAAGGAGTCTGCACCTCTGGAGACACGATGCCCAGAAGTAGCAGGAACTCACTCCTAGTGATCTCTTATGACATCAGGACACTGGCCCCAGCTCCTTCCAGAAGTGAAGCCCTCTTCCTCCCATCCATTTCTGAAAACCACTATCTCAAGTGCCCACCAACATGCCATGTGGCCTCTGACTCTTGCCTCCGGGCCACTGGAGCTGGGCCATCTTCTCAATCCCTTTCTCTCTTGAACATTCGAACACTGCTCCTACTGGTGCACAAACCCAGGAAGCTGTACTCCAAGACAGTCGAAACTCCATGTTGGAGACCAGTTACTTCTAGGCTTCAGAACCATACAAAGCATACACACACCTCATTTTACAAGGGGTGAAGAGAGGTGGTGCTGTAATCATCTGTTATGTCCATGTCCTTTCTTCCTTCTGAATTCATGGAGCCTTGAATCCATGGATTTCTTTTAGGCCTGGAGGAGCTTTTCCTACAATATTCTGAGAGTTAAGACAACTGCTTAGCATGCCAGGGCTGAGAATTCCAAAGGACTCTTCAAACTACAGTCCAAACCCTCACCCACAAGAAGGCACACTAATAATACCAACACCTGGCATTTTAAGGAATACTTCCCATGAGCTAGGAATAGGATTAAGCACCCCATTTACATAGTCTCATTTAAGTATCCTTAAAGCCCAACGCTTTAGCTATTTTCATTATGTCCATTTTACAGATGAAGAAACTGAGGTGCAGAGAGGTTAGACAACATGCCCAAGAACACAGAACTAAGGTATCCAAGTCAAGTCTGAACACTCGCCATCACTAGGCTATACTGCCACTGAAATCATTACCTTACCAAGCCCTTTGAAACCATCCCTAATATGTTCCCTGAGCTTCCTACACATAACAGGGCCATGCACTTATAAGCCAAGCTCAGACACCCTCTTCCCACCCCCCACCCCACCCCGGCAAGAGGCCAGCAGATGAAACATGGCGGCCAAGCCCATAGAAGCTTGTCAAAAAGGGCTAAGCAGAGCCGGAAGCTCCCCTCAGAGACACCTCCCTGGGAAAGATTTAACTGAGGCCCCACGTACTGCTTTGCCACCTGGAGTAGACACAGATTGCCCAGCAAGGTCCCCAAAGTCAAGGTCAATTCTGGGAGTCACTACCTATTAACTACAGCCTTTATCCCTATCTCCTCCTGAGAAGTCCTCAAGCTCTCAAAATACCCAGTCTTGGCTTCTGACCAGCTCACTGAATTAACTAAGGCTCCAGAGTCTTCTCTGGTATTACTTGACAGTTTAGTGGGAGTCCCCAGGTTTGCCATGCTAATTGCTTAATCTCCAGTCAGAGTAACCAAGGCAACTGATACATGTGACCTAACACTGTAACATATTGGCCATCTTTGGGGGGTGGGGACCTCCTACAGGATCCCTTTAAAATTCGTAGGGATGCTACAGCTCCATGCAGCACCCTCAGCAGGAGCCCCAGAATCTGCATCCTCCAAACCCCGACTCCACCCAGGCTTGAGCTCCCCCAGAACCCACACACATATAAGACACCAGCAGGTGCACAGTCCTACTGTTGGAAGTTTTGGTTGAATGTTCTAACCTGAATGTCTTTTTCATTATCTATTCCATCTTATGCACCTGCTTCAAAAGGAGCTGTTCCTGGACCCACTACCCTGCAAGCATAATTCTGACTTCTGGTTTGGCCTGCTTCAAGGATGCCCCACATACTAGCATGTTCTTCTCACACATTTATTTCCCATGAGGCCTTCACAAGGCACCTTGGTAGAAAGCACAAACCAAGAAATATGGGAAGTGGTCCCAAGTTGGTCACCAATTTTTTTAAGTCTAAAGTTTTTTATTTTTTATTTTTTGAATGTTTGTTTATTTTTGTAGGAGAGGGAGACAGTGTGAGCAGGGGAGGAGCAGAAAGAAAGGGAGACACAGAATCCGAAGCAGGCTCCAGGCTCCAAGCTGTCAGCAGAGCACGACGTGGGGCTTGAACTCACAAACTGTGAGATCATGACCCGAGCCAAAGTCAGACGCTTAACTGACTGAGCAGCCCAGGCACTCCTATTTTTTAGGTTTATTTATTTTGAAAAAGAACAAGCAGGATAGGGGCAGTGAGAGAGAGACAGAAGAGAGAGAATCCCAAGCAGTCTCTGCACCAACAGTGCAGAGCCTGATGTGGAGCTCAAACTCACAAACCGTGAGATCATGACCTGAGCTTAAGCCAAGAGTCAGATGCTCAACCACCTGAGCCATGCAGGTGCCCACCCCAGAAGTATGTCACTAATTAGCCAATACCCTGAACATTGCTCTGCTATAGGCTCACCTCCGAGATCAGCAGTCTGGGTATTGTCAAGCTTCCTTAACAGCTCTAACCTTCCAGATTTTCCACTCCAATGTTTCACTGACATTAAAAGGAAGGAAAGAGTGGTGTGTTCCCTCTCTGTTCCCTTCTTCATCTTCCCCCATCAGCTGGCAGTGCTAGTTTGTTCCCCTTGTGTCTCAACCCTAGGGACATTTTACTTTTTCCTACCTAACTAGCGCAACAGGGCCAAGTTCTGCTAAATGATAAGACTTCAACATACCCCTCTGCCCCCTTTGTTTCCACCTCCTCCCACATCATTTTTACCTGTGCATCAAACTTTTCCAGTGTTCTTGTGGTCTCTTACTTTTCTTCCTTCCCAATCCTCAATATATAATGAAACAGCAACAAATACTCTTTCATGTGCTACTTGATGTTTTCCGTTCTCACAAGAGGTACCCCTTTGCCTCCTGCATTGATTTGATACGCTCAATAAAGGGTTCTCAACCAGACACCTGAGAACACGGCTCTCAGGTTACCTCCAGGCTCCTATCATTTTAAATTTGTAGAAAGAAACCAATAATGATAAGCAACCTTGAAATAATGGCTGCTGTTTCTTTCAGATGCCTAAATTCAGAAAAGGTCATACAAAGTTAGTTGCTGCTTATTAACATCTAATACCTGTGTTATTCCCATAGGCGGAAACAAACAAACAAAAAAAGCAATTGCAATTTGACAGTGACATAAACACCTGTCTGGCTAATGAATTCCTTGCCAAGTGCATGTTCCAAAAGAGAAAGCAATGTCACCTTTAACATAAGTGATTTTTTCCTAGAATGCTTGAGTTACACCAGGGGAAAGTCAGATCTGTGAAGAGCATAAATGAGAAATTATTGGAGCTGTGTCTCTGCGAACATTAAAATGGGAACTATCATGTCATTTTGGTTCACCATACTGTGTTTCCCATCTTTTTCATGAAAAAGCATGGTGCCGATGCCCATTAAAACTTCCCAAGAACCCTCAGATCTAGTAACTCATGCATTTCTACTAATGCACAAGAAAATGCTCCCTTTGCTAATCCTAGGAATAGAACTACCCCAATAATAACTACCCCACAGAAATGCAACTTTATGACTGAAATTGCCAGGCTCTCAAAGTTGCTAAATGTCACTGCTAAGAAAAGAGACTCCCCCTATGTTCATCTGTATTGTTTCTTAAATTCCACCTATGAGTGAAACAACGTGTATGTCTTTATCTGACATATTTCACTTAGTAAAAGATGCTCTATTTCCATCTACATTGTTTCAAAAGGCAAGATTTCATTCTTTTTGACTGCCGATTGGTAGTCCATTATATCTATACACCATGTGGGCTAGATGGAGGATGGGCATTAAGGAGGGCACTTGTTGAGATGAGCACTGGGTGTTATACACAAGTGATGAATCACTGGGTTCTACTCTGGAAACCAATACTACGCTCTATGTTAACTAACTTGAATTTAAATAATTAAATTTTATTTTATTTTTAATATTTATTATTTGAGAGAGAGAAACAGAATATGAGTGGGGGAGGGACAGAGAGAGAGGGAGACACAGAATCCAAAGCAGGCTCCAGGCTCTGAGCTGTCAGCACAGAGCCTGACAGAGGGCTCAAATTCAGAGAGCATGAGATCATGACCTGAGCTGAAGTCAGACACCTAACCAACTGAGCCACCCAGGCACCCCAAATAATTAAATTAAAAAAAAAGAAAACAGACTTCCCAAAAGTTGATATATGCTAAGTATTTTGTAGGTTGAGACTCTGTCATGATATACCACACAATGAGTTGCAAGAAACATTTTAAAACCCCATATCTAACTGAATCCCACTGCACATTAACTGGGACTCTGGCATTAGAACCACAATATCCTTGGTTTAGGGAAGATGATGGGACCTGGAAGGTCATACAACAGTTAATGCAAAGCCAACCAACACTTAAAGACTTAAGATTTAAGGGGCGCCTGGGTGGCTCAGTTGGTTAAACGTCCGACTTCGGCTCAGGTCATGATCTCACGGTTCGTGGGCTCAAGCCCTGTGTCAGGCTCTGTGCTGACAGCTCAGAGCCTGCAGCCTGTTTCGAATTCTCTCTCTCTCTCTGACCCTCCCCTGATCATGCTGTCTCTCTCAGAAATAAATAAAAACATTAAAAAAAAATACTTAAGACTTAAGCATCTGTATGGAAGATGCTGTTATGAACCCCAAAAAGGCTGAAATTCTAGTCCTACAGAAGCAGTCTGTGAGCAAGAAGTCTGAAGGACCCACATGAGATCAGAGAATGGTTTCCTAGATCACCTGCCTGGAATTCTATGAGCTACAAAGGAAATCATAAAAGCTCCACAAGTTAGTTTTAGTATTTCAAAAATTCCAGTGGACGTTGTACGTATAACTGTGGTGAAACGACACCAGCCAATTTGGCTTTCTTTTCTTGTTGTTGCTTTTATTATTGGCTAGAATGTCAAACCAAAGAGGGAACAGTGATCATGTCATGATATGATGAATGCAGTGCTCTATACATCAGGTTGCCAGATGAGGTATTTCAAAACAAGGGGTCAGAGAGAAAAAAATTTAAGAAGCCCCGTCACTGAAAAAGTCTGGAACTACTTTGTGTGTAAAATTAATTGGCTGTTTGTCCCAGTCTCACTCCACTGGGAGTCGGGAATTGGAGCAGACAGATCTGTAGCAGTGAGAGGGGTATCTCTCTTCTCTCCATTTTCCTTGCCAGTGTGCTCCCCAAACACGCACATGCGCGCACACGTACACACACCAGATAAGATGGCATGATCCTGGAGATAACCAAATCGTGACTGAAGGAAGTGGTTTTTGCCTGCTTTTCCTCCTCTCCCAAACTGCATATGGGGCAAAAGGCTGCAGACAGAGGAGGCTCCTGAAAGTATCAGTCAGAGCCTTGACTGTGCCCAAACCATGGCATTCTGAATGCCCCTTCATCAAGCAAAAACACGGACCTGAACCTCCGTGTTCAGGTCCACCTCTGAAGGCAATGCTGTGGGTGAGCTGGAACAGTAGAGACAAAATAATATACATATCCCTTCTTGAAAATGAAATCTGCACACGTGAGGCCAAGATGGGACTCCTCTAGCATCATATTTGCCCTCCAGAAGCTCACGTTAGAGCAAGCCTTCAAAAATTTGAGCTGTCTGATGGAACCCGACATAGTTGAATTTTGAGCAACTGTTATTTTCCACGTAGAACATCTTATCTTTCTGTGCAGGTAGACCAGCCATTGGAATTTTGCTGCATATTTACACAGACCTTATAGTGGTGATCTCTGGAGAAGATTTCATTTTCTTTTCACTTTGCAAAAATATTAAGACTGAGCGTTAAATGTTCCTCAGCTCTGTAAGCAGGGCGTCCCCTTCAGACTCCCCAAGAGCGTGTTATTCAAGGGGAAGAACAGAGCCACTCAAAGATTTTTCTAATCACCCGGCCTAATTACAAAGAGGAGTAAATCACTCAACGTTGTGCCTTAAACATAATAAAAAGGATAATTTAGCAAGCCTGCTCTCTCAGCAGGATAACAACATATTAGCTAACATCCAGAAAATACCACACCTTCATCCTGATCACCCTTATATATTATTCATAGGTCATATTAAGCATGTGGGGGAGTTTCACAGGACACATACACTATTTAAGTGCCCACGTGGGCCTTACTCAGCTAATACTGGCCCAGAATCATGAGACTTAAGAAAATGCCTATTTTTTTAATTTTTAAAAATATTTATTTAGTTTTGAGAGACAGAGGCAGAGTGCAAGCAGGGGAGGGGCAGAGAGAGAGGGAGACACAGAATCTGAAGCAGGCTCCAGGCTCTGAGCTGTCAGCACAGAGAGCACAGCACAGGGCTCACACTCACGAACCATGAGATCATGACCTGAACCAAAGTTGGACGCTTAACCTACTGAACCACTCGGGTGCCCCGGAAAATGCCTACTGAATTCAGCTGAGTCAGGTACATTTGTCATTCTCAAGAACAGGATACTGTTTGGAACTCAAAATCCTTTTCAAACAAGACTAGATTCCACGCCGCGACCCCCCCCGCCCCCGCCCCGATCTTCAGAGATGTAAGAATCAAGTTCTTGTGTCTTCAGATTCTGTTATTTCCAAGGGAAGTCCTGCTAATTATACAACACTGACCTAAGAACCACCCTCCTCTAAGCCCAACACCCTCATGAGCAGCCACCCCCCCAGCCCCTTCCCCAATTATGACAGAACCTCTCTGCACAGTTTCTGCCTCTTGGAAACGCTGGCAATTCTCAACACTACCTCTCACTCCGTGGGGAGTTTGCCCCAACTGATTAAAGCCTGGGGTGAACGAGGCCAAAGCCAAAAGTCCTATTTGAACCGGTATGTTTTACTACCTGCTGTGCTAAGTGACTACTCTCGCCTCCAGCCCCCAGCTAATCAACTCATGAAAATGATCAAGGGTGAAGTGGGTAGAAAGGGTACAGTCCCCTCGGAGTCAATCTGTGTCCTATCCTCACCTAAGGAAGTGTTCAAAGTATAAAAGGCACTCTTTCCAAGAGGAAACTTCCTCTGCTTTGTAATCCTATCCCCAGATTTCAGCAGATAATATTTAAGGGAGCCATATTATCCCCAAAGCTCAGTCTCTATCTTCTCCAAGTCCTTGTAGGGACATGTCTTGAAGGATCCATCCTCCAGACTCAGGCAGCCCCAATCCTGGATCCAATCACCAGGGCCAACCCATTGAGGTTTGGTCTGTTGCTTGTAGTCCCGTCAAGATGGCTGGGCTTTTGTTCAGCCTGTCAAGTGGACCCCCTCAGTGTAGGTACAGCAGGAGAGCCAAGCTCTGCTTAGTCCCTGATCCTGGCAGGGTCACAGGCACTGCTGCCTCCTTTGAGCAGTCTGCTGCCCTTTCTAGAGCCTGAGCCCAGCCTGGGTCACTGTCCATCTGGGCAGGTCTGGATACTGTGCCTTGGTGTGATCTTCCAGAACCTTCTCCCAGGACGGGGTGCCACCATCCAAGCTGAAGGCAGAACACTCCACAGTTGGCCTGGTACCCTGGACCAGGTGCACTCCTGCACTCCTCTGCACCCCCTCTGGTGCCCCATCCCCCATTGTGCATCTGGAGCTACGGTAGTCTGGGGCCCTATAACTGGACCCCTGGATCCTCCCCCATCAGGCCCCCACACGCTGTAAGTTGCCAAGGACCCACATGCCTCACACCTGAGCTACAACAGAAGGGCTAATACTACCAACTTTACTTTGCCAAACTGCAGAATTAGAGAGCAGCTGAATAAGCACATGTTTTAAAATGGTAATGAGGGGATGTTTGAAAGGAAAGTAGACAGGAACAGTTGGCAGAATATTCCCTTCCATGAGGGTAAACTGTTGTCGTCCTGACGCCTGATTTTACTTTCTAATCCACCTCACTCTTCTGTACTGTGTGTTCTAGGGCCTCATGATTCCTTTTCAAGTTACCTGAAAGCAAGCGGCACTGTGAACCACTTAATTTAGGCCTGATAAAAACATGGACCCATGAGGAAAACACGGACCCATGTCCTTTCCCAGAGGACACATGGTGAAAAGTAGTCCTGACAGCTCCTGGGTCTGCTCAGGGGAAACTAGGATCTATAAAATGATGTTCTCAGCCTGTGCCTTGGTCATGCCAAAGCCCCCAGGGCTGGCTGGGTCTTACTTCTTGCTACTGATCCTCCATGATCATGCTGACATTCCTCCAGCCTGGACCCTTCTTCTCCTGGGGACCACCATGCATGTCAGCAAATACTCTGCTGCCCCCTTCCCACCCTGGATGAAAGGAAGAACAATCACCAAATTACCAAATACCTCACTGTGGCACAACCCTTCCATAGGAACCTCTGAATTTGCTAGATTCCTACCTTAGGGGTAAGATTATATAGGACACCTTTCATTTGCAAAGACGAGCTTTCCGGTGGTGATGCTTTCTTTCTCACAGGCCCAGAGCTAGTACAGATTGCCTTAAGGAAAAGATTCAATAGATAATCAATAAAGACAATGTCTCACAGGCAAGGCAGAAAATTAGCTCTATTCATTCCCAAATGATACCGCTCTACTCTTACACAGCACCTCACCATGAAAGCATGTTGGCTGGTATTATTAGGTCATTTTATTTTCACAGACCCTCAACCACCGCAACTAGGTCAGCCAATATGGTGCCATCTACTCAATGGGTGAGGAAACTGAGGCCCAGGGGAGTCTACTGGGTTTACTCATGCTCACACAGCTGAGGAGTGACAGAGCCAAGTCTAGAAACCAGGTCAACCAGATCTCCACGTAATGAAGAGAGAGAAAGGTCTCAGAAGTAAACCATAACACAGAGCTCAAAGAATGAAAAGACACATGTAGGCATTTGAATATAGTTCTGGGCAGGGCTGTTGGAAGGTCTAGCAAGGCCTGGGCCACTTCCATACCTGTATTTAATGATTTGGTTGATTTTATGCATACATACACACACACACACACACACACACACACATACACTTGTATATGTTTAATACTGACACAAAATACAACTGAGGTTCATTTGGCTGCAAGTGTGGAATGTGCCTGAAAGTAATCCAAGCAAGCTTTCCCCCCACGGCCTATCTGATCACCACACAGCTGCTTCTTGATCAAACCTCAGTTTGTGATTTTCCTTATGTCATTTTCATTAAGACCCAGATGATAGTTTACTGTCCACCCCCACTTTAAAAAAAATTTTTAACATGTATTTATTTTTAACATGTATTTTAACATGTATTTGAGAGAGAGAAAGAGAGCGCACACACAAGTAGGGGGAGGGCAGAGAGAGAGGGAGACACAGAATCGGAAGCAGGCTCCAGGCTCTGAGCTGTCAGCACAGAACCCAATGCAGGGCTCGAACCCACAAGCCGTGAGATCATGACCGGAGCCTACATCAGATGCTCAACCAACAAGTCACCCAGGCATCCCTGTCCACCCCTACTTTGGAAAGGTGGCCAATTTTAGCCTTTCCCAGCAGTGGGAGAGGGAAGGCGTGGCTTTGTTTTTAACAGTTTGCTTTACTGATCCAGGAAGGCAAAAGCAGGAGTGCAGACAGCTGGGGATCCACAGGGTTTTGGGGAGACTCTACAAGCTGCCACAGGGATTATCCATCACGGAACCACTGGGCCTGGCCTGCACCCTTGCTGGACCATGTGACCCGGATGCAGCTGGACCCTTGGAAGCTGGGCTGGGGCCCGGAGGTGCCCTGCCACCCGCAGGCTCCTGGCCGGCCCTCGCAACTGTTTCATTTACTGTTTGGGACAATTCTCCGCAGGGCTCAGGAAAGTGCGTGCTGCTTCCACACTAGCTCTGCTTCCCCTTCCAAGCCCTAATGAGGTGCGATAATGGATGCAGGGAAGTGTGCAAATGCAAATCAATATGGAACATATGCTCCAGCTCCCGTCCTTACCTCCCAGCCAGACCACAGAGCAAAGGCAATGCTTCCTAAACATTTCTAGACCTGGGCTCTGTAATCAGCCCCTGAAGAATACAACAACGGTGATGCTATGGCTGCCTGGCCCTCTGCGGCCCTGGCCAAGGGGGCAAAGTGCCAATTGTGATCACTCCTCAGGAAGGGTTTTCCCTGCTTATCTGTCTTCAACACAAAACAACACCAACATACTAGAAGGAGAAAGAGAAATCTGGCACCAAGATCCCCCACTCCACTTCTGCAAAGATCCATACCACCACCCCCAGTAGCCATGGGGGCACAGAGAGGCAGGCCCTGGCCTGAAGAGAAAGGATGGCCAGCTCTCCCAGCCAGGCCTCCTGGGTCCTCCATTTTGGCACAAGCAGCCCAGGCAGAGGGCCAGGCAGAGCTGGGCTTTCCGCCCGAGCCATTGCATCAGTGGACTCAGCGGGTTGCACTGCTGGCCAGGGAGGTCTTCGCTTTGCTTTCCGGAGTCCAGGGGACGGAGAAGCTGGCGTGATACTCCTCTTGCTTGCCAGATCCCCTTTACAGGGCATTTGCTACAGGTCCTTTCAGAGCTAATGGGAGGCTCTGAATGAAAAGGCACCAGGATTTTTATGGGCTACCTGCTCAGCGCCCTCTCCTCACCTCAACCCAGCAAGTCTGTGTCCCCATTTTATGCAGGAGGAAACCGAGAGTCTCCAGGAGGCCAAGCAAGCCCAAGGTCTGCCAGTCTCCAAAACCAATGCTCTTTCCACTGGACGATGAAATATTTCATGTCATACCTCATGGTTATGGTCAAGACACAGGTTAACTGAATGCTCAGGAACCAAGTCTCCGAGTCATTAGGTAGCAAGGCTGATTCAATTTCCTGTAGCATCCATTTCTCCTCCTCCCAGCTCTCAAGTGTTTTGAAGGTGATTACAAGGCCTCTCCCAGTTCTGTAGACCCCTATCCCCAAATGGAAATGGCACATGGGCCTGACCTCAACAAGTGTCAAAGGCTTTCAATATGAGGCCAACTCATATTGAAATGCTTAGCAAAGGGGAAGGGAGTGATCACAGTCCCGCCACTTTGGTAGACAGGATTTGAGCTCAATACCTCTTACCACAGCCAACTCATTTACCCAGGGCAGCTGGGGAACCCAGTGGATTAAGCCTCATGTTCCTCCTCCTGAAATACAATGATAATGGTGCCTACCCTAAAGGGTTGTCTGGAGGATTCAATATATTAATCCCTGGAAGCAGGCTGCCCTCTGTTCATGCCCCCAGTTCACCACTGACTAGTTTACAGCCTTAGGCATGACACCTCACATCACTCTAGGCCTCCATTTCATCAATTATGAAATGATGGGCACCTGGCTGGCTCAGTCAGTACTGCACTTGACTCCTGATCTCAAAGTCCTGAGTACAAGCCCCAGGTTAGACATAGAGCTTACTTAAAAAAATAAATAGGGGCACCTGGGCGGTTCAGTTGGTTGAACTTCCAACTCTCGATTTTGGCTCAGGTCACCACCCCAGAGTCAAAAGATTGACCCCCATGTTGGGTTCCACACTGAGTTTGGAGGCTGCTTAAGATTCCCTCTCTCTCCCTCTGCCCCTCTATGCAACTTGTACTTTAAAACAATAATTTTTAAAAATTCAAAGAAAAAATTTTAAGTAACTATATAAATAATAAAATGAGGATAAAATAACTTAAAAAACCCTACCGTGTTTAGGGGAGCCCGGGTGGCTCCATTGGTTTAGCATCCAACTCTTGATCTGCCCTCATGTCTTTATCTCAGGGTCATGAGTTCAAGCCTCATGTCAGGCTCCACACTGGGCATGAAGCTTAGGGAAAAAAATGAATGATGAAAAGTAATTAAGCAGCGTGTCTACCATAGAAGGTTGATATGAGGACTGTATGAATTAACATTGGAAAATGCACAGAATGCTGTGGTTCAGAGCAGTGTTCTGTGGATTTAAATTAAGTACACAATGACCACCAAGTACTCAGTGCCACATAGGAGGCACTCCATAATGGTGGCTATATTGATGAGCAACTTGCAAAGATTTAGAACGTCCTATCTTTAACTCCCTGCAGTAGCCACAGTTCTGATTGTTAATTGAGCCATCTGCTGTTAGATGGTGAGTCAACAGGCATTCCTCCAAATGTATGGCGGGCACCCAGACAGTGTCATGATTGAGGAGCTCTGGTTCCATGTGCTGCTCCTCTGGGTCTGATGGTCTCTGAGTCAGCAGGCCTTGCCTCCCCCACAAGTTGCAGATAAGTCAGTGACCCTGCACCAGGGCAGCCATCTGTCTGGCCTGATGTGTGAGGAAGATTCCAACAACAACACAGGAAAGCATCCCAGATACTCCTGAGAGGATATCCACTCCTTGCCCACTAGCTTGGAACACAGCCCACGGGCTCAGTTGATTTGCCTTCAGGGATGGGTTCTTTGATCCATTGATAACTCTAATGACTAGTCAAATTCTCTGACTAATGCCCAGATACAACATGTTTATTTGGCTAAGAATTCACCATGTTAGCAAAGGTTGTGATCCTGCACTTTGAGTTTTTGGATAAGAAATGATTGGAGACAGAGACCATGGCTCACTGGGAACATTCCAGGACTAAAGGTCAGCCAGGATATCTGCAAACACAGTGTTAGACACACTTGCCCCTAATATCTGTGGGATCCCAGGCAAGAGTACAAATAGAGTCCCACTGTTAAAAAAGTATGTTTGGTCTCCCTACCTTGACAACAGCAAGGTGATGAACTAGAGAAGGTCAGATTCGCTTAAAATTCTTAGATCCTCAAAGTTTTATGCAGAAATAACAGAGGACAGCCATCCATGGCTCTTGGCTCTATCTGTATCACAAGGGACTTTATGTGCTTGAGTGGGGTGGGCACCACAGATCACATGTCCAAACTACACCCACCCTTCCTTCAAACTGCACCCCTCATACAGAGTGTCACCCCTTCAGGACAGGCCCAGCCCAGATACAGAATGGGAGCTGTTTGTGTAGAGAATTCCAGGTACTTAGAACCCAAAGCATGGCCTACAAGTGAGCAGGGTGGGCTGAGTGAGGGAGAGTCCCACTGGCCCTGCAGATTCTTTGTCCTGTGGAGAGGTATATGGCTAGGAGAAGCCATATTGGGGGCCTCTCTCACCCAGGTTCAGATTCTGAGAACTTGATCTCTTTCATTTAAAATAAGGAGCACTTTGGTGGCTCAATTGATTGAGTGTCTAACTTTGGCTCAGGTCATTATCTCACAGTTCATGGGTTTGAGCCTCACATTAGGCTCTGTGCTGACAGCTCGGAGTCTAGAGCCTGCTTCGGATTCTGTGTGGGTCTCTCTCTCTCTGCCCCTTCTCCACTCATGCTCTGCCTCTGTCTCTCAAAATAAATAAACATTAAAAAAAATTTTTTTTAATATTCATTGAGGCACCTGGGTGGCTCAAGCAGTTAAGTGCCCAACTGTTACTTTTGGCTCAGATCATGATCTCACGGTTCATGAGTTCGAGCCCCATGTGGGGCTCTCCACTGATAGCATGGAGCCTGCTTGGGATTCTCTCCCTCCCTTTCTGCCCCTCCCCTGCTCAAGTGGTTTTTCATTCTCAATAAATCAATCAATAAATGAACTTTAAAAAATAAAAATAAAATATTCAATGACAGGGAGGCTGGCTGGCTCACTCAGTAGAGCATGTAACTCTTGATCTTGGGGTTGTAAGTTCAAGCCCTATGTTGGGTGTAGAGATTACTTAAAAATAAAATCTTTAAAATGCTCCACAACTCTGGGTGAACAGCATACTGTGTGACCACACTCTCTACCCCAGCCCCTCATCACCCTCTTTTCGGCCACTTCCCTAGGCCTGGAACCCTCTGCTTCCCTTTCCCAGTAGCCTCCAACAATGCAGTATGACTTGAAGTTCAACATTGTTGGTCCTTGGAAGGTTTTGATTAGCTGAACCTTCTTGTGTCTGACAGCCACATGGCCTGCAGAAAATGTGTTTTAAAGCACTCTGTGCTCACCCATCACATCCGTTTCAGCAGAACATTTCTACAGAGGGACTCATTTCAGTCTTATTTCCCTGAAGCCACCGGGGCTGAGAACCAGGACCTTGAACCTCTGCCCCTCCTTCAACCACCAACCAACCCTAATTACCATAAGTCACCCATTTTCCTATGGCTGCTGCCCCATTTTTTGTTGCTGCTGTTTTCCTTTGTATGTTCCCAAAAAGCCAAGTGATGGAGATGCATATGGAAGGTTTTTTAAGTTTAGGATAATAAAGTAAAGCACTTGTTTCTGGTAAGTTGCACCACGCCATACATTATTCAAGCTGAGAATCTCCCTTGATGATGACCACATTTCCAGGTCATAAACACATTCAGGAGAGACACTCTCAGCAAGGAATTGTTTGTGTGGTCGTTTTCTTGTGTGAAAGCACTTTCTTCTGCTCTATCTTTTCTATCTTGGCAACTTAGGCCAATAACTGTGATTGTTGCATCTCTCTGTGTGGTTCTCACCTCCTTTTCCCATCAGAACCACAAAGTGATGGGCTAGAGAAGCTCTTAGACCTTTTTGGTCTCAGCACCCCATTAAACTCAAAAGAATTTGGGGGAGCCAAAAATCTTTGTCTCAGTAGATGACGCCCATCAATATTTAACACACTAGAATTTAAAACAGGGAAGTTTTTTACATAAGCACAAGTAAGCCCTATGACATGTTAACCCACAAAACATATTTCTTTGGAAAATAACTATTTTCCAAAACAAATTTAGAAGTCAGTGAGAAGAAAAAAGTTTTTTGTTTTAATTTTACAAATCTCTTTAATGTCTGGTTAGATGGGAGAAAACTAGGGTCTCACGTCCACATCTATATTCAATCTACTGTGGTATGTTGTTTGGATTGGAGTCGATGAAGAAGATTCAGGCTTCCAGAAATTCATAGTTGTAAAAGGGAGGGATATTTTAATAGTCTTTTTAGAGAATCGCCAGATAGTCATCCATGATGCTATACCAAAGGAATAGGTGGTAGTGCCTTGAAGTTGCAATGCAAAATCCTTACGTAAACTTTTCAAATCCTATTACATGAACATCCACGGGCCCATCTTGAACTTTGAATGTCACTTTGATTCATATAAGACCTTATAAAAGCATGCATTGGTCACTCAGCAATATTGGTTCACTGGCATATTTCAGATCCTACAAATGTGGACTCATGATTTTGAACACCTAAAAAAATCATGTTCATGAATATCACCACCAATCTCATCAGAAAATCTTTACATAGTAGCATGCTTTTAAGTAGAGTGGTAGACACTTCTTTTCCAAAATTCTAATTTTTGCTTGGAAGCTCAAGTTTTATCACCGGAAACAACTGCTTTCAGGGTTTTTTCTTGAGCTAGTAAGGCTTACTTCTCTTATTTTCCTTATTTTTTTACATTTATTTATTTCTGAGAGACAGAGAGAGAAAGAGCATGAACAGGGGAGGGGCAGAGAGAGAAAGAAACACAGAATCTGAAGCAGGCCTCAGGCTGTGAGCTCTCAGCAGAGAGTCCAACGTGGGGCTGATACTCACCAACCCTGAGATCATGACCTGAGCCGAAGTCAGACACTCAACCGACTGAGCCACCAGGGTGCCCCTTACTTCTCTTATTTTCAAGAAAATGTTTACTTCTTTCTCAGGTCTGTATAACCATAGTTTATCCATCATTCTTTCAAATAAAAGTGGTATAGCATGAGAAAAGTGGCTAGTTCAACATGCAACTCAACCACACAAGTGCTTTTGCTAGAGGCAAACTTCATACTTCAACATGTTGCAGAAATGCTTTCTTGACTAATTCCTGTTTTGTCGTACAGAATAGTAAAAGTCACTAACTCAAGTGTCAAGATTTAATAAAATAATTTGCAATGCTTTATCGAGAACATTCTTAAAACTGGCATTTTTACAAGTTATTTTTATGGTGGGTATGCAATGGTGAAAAATATAATGACTACTGGTATAGTTTTGTGTGACCTCCTTGATCTAAAGTTAACTAAAGTATCTACAGTTTTACCCACCAGTGCTTTTGTGACCTGGATGCATTGTCAACTTAAAGAAAAAAACCAAACCGTATAGTATTATGAAAATACTTTGACCATGAAGACATCCTGAAGGGTCCTGGGGACTCTCAGGGGTCCACAGATCACACATCTGGGAAACACTGGACTAGATCAATATCTTCCAAGTCCACTACTTTTTAAAAATAGGCTTCACAACCAGTTAAGTATCTGACTCAATCTCATCTCAGGTTTCATTCATCCATTGATGGGACATGATCCACAGATCACAGGGATAGGACACAGTGCTCTTCTTCTCAAATGCTCAAAAGCTCAGTGGTGGCTCAGTCCATTAAGCATCTGACTCTTGGTTTCAGTTCAAGTCATAGTCTCACAGTTCATGGGTTCAAGCCCCACATCGGACTCTGTGCTAACATCCAGGGACCTACTTTGGATTCTCTCCCCCTCTCTGTCTGTCCCTCCTCTGTGTGTGTTCTCTCTCACACACACACTCTTTCAAAAATAAATAAACACTAAAAAAAAAAGATTCCTCATCTCCTGGCAGAAAATGTACATGTAAACAGAGGATTACAACGAAGAGTTTCAGGACTATGTGTACCAGTGTGCCCCAAAAAGAATAAGTCCCATTAAAGAGGTAGGCAACTGGGGGTGAGAAGTTCTATACCTGATTTTACCACACAACATTCCACAATCTTGACTACAACCAGAAGTACGTATCCTGCCTAGTATCTGTACATAATAAGTTGAATGATATGTAGAGGGGTTTTTCAGCTCAGCACTTTGAGGAAATGAGAAAATAAAACTGTAAGAATAACAGAACCACAATCACTAACAGTAGTCCTCAGCCCCAGAAATATGTTAGAATTACACAGTGTGCTCTGTTTAAAGACCCTGTTTAAATGCCCTGAACCTTTCCTTCCCAGTGATTTAGATTTAACTGTCCTGGGGCAGGGCCCAGGCATTAGTCTTTTTCAAAAACTCACATTGTGTTTGTAATGTGTACCCAGGGTTGAGAACTGGTCTATAATGAGATTCATATAAAACTTTGTATGTTGAGGAAATGCTAGCTGATGTTACAAACCCAGCAAAACAGGCTGCTCCTGGGCCTCCAGGTGTTATCTTCCAAGGGCTGACTCAGAGATGCAAGCTCTTTGTGGTTCCACCATTTTTAGTGCATGGATTCAGTTTCACTAGGAAAGAGGAAAGGGCATGGTGAAGGCACATGGGAGGTCTCAATGGGCCAGGGGTGAGGAGCACCCATCTCTTCCACCAACATTCTACTGGCCACAACTCAATCATGTGATCCCATCTAACTGCAAAGAATGCTGGGAAATGTAGCTTAGTTGCATGTCTGCAAGTAAAAGGAAGCTGGGTTGGTGAATGCCTAGCCAGTTTCTGCCAGAGATGCTTATATCCAAACAACTTCAAGAATAGAGCTGTCTCAGGGCACTGGGATGGCTCAGTCAGTTATGCATCCAACTTCAACTTTAGGTCATGATCTCACAGTTAATGAGTTTAATCAATGCCTTGGACTTTGTGCTGGCAGCATGGAGCCTGCTTGGGATTCTCTCTCTCCCTGTCTGCCTCTCTCCCACTCATGCTCACACTCACTCACCCTCTGTCTCTCTAAAATAAATAAAACTTTTAAAAAATATACGCGGGCAATGGAGGACACAGATGAAACAAAATTGGCCATGAGTTGATTATTGCTGAAGTTGAATTATGAGTATACTAGTGTGTCTATATTTATGGATGACTGAAAATTTCCGTAAGAGAAGTCTATGTAAAAAAGAATACAGTTTTGATTCATGTTGCAGGGTTCAGCCCCTCCTCCCTGTAGAATTGCTGCTAGGCCTACCCCCTGACCTAAGGGAAAAGTCTCCATGCTGTTCTGTCTGCCTCTCTTCTGAGAAGCAGAAATTTTCCTAGAGAAATCCCTATTGTTTCAAATCCTTTGAAGCGATGTCTTGGTCTTTGCTTCTCTTTTCCCAGTACAGAGTCACTAAATCTTTGATTTCTGCGGGATGGTTTTCCTACTCAACACTGTCTGCAAGATGCACGCTGTGCCGGGGACACTGCATCTCCCTGTGTCTCTCCTCTCAGCCCTCTCCACGCATAAGCAGAGACAGACAAGCATCCTTCAATGAAGGATGTCCGCCTAAGTCCCTCTTAGTAAAAAGAATCACTTCCTGCTTGAAAAAATAGAAAAAAACAAATACTTCACAGTATTTCCTTCATATTGTGTGTAAACTCACCTCAAGAAGCAGAGCTTGAGGGAAAGTCTGTGGATCATCTTGGATTTAAAGTTGGAGAAAAGAAGATGAGGCTTTCTGTGTGCAGTGACAGAATCAGAGCCTTGTTTTTCCTTCTCACTAAAAATTGCATCATTAGTCAATACAGTCTTCTGTCCACCTGGTCCTATGGGTTTTCCTAATTCCCAAGATGCACCTTTCACAACTCTTCCTGGGGGTTCCTTCTTCAAAGCCTCTGACTGCCAAAGGACATTCACGTCTACAACAGTGGATGGATCCATCCTCCATCTCCTCCTCTATGAACAGAAAGGCTTAAAACCATTCACATCCATTTACTCTGCATGACCTGATTCTCACTGAAAACCCAGATTTCTTCTCTATCCCAAGATCTTTCTGTCTTCTACATCTTCGTGACTTTACCGTTCTGGTCCTGGTTATTTCTTGTTTCTCTTGTAAGAGGCTTCCATTTATCCACGTACCCTCATGGTGCCCTTTCCTTAACTCCCTGAGGTTTGGGGTTTGAAATCATGAATGTGCTTCATTGGCTTTTATTTTCCCCACACTCTCCAAACTCTGAATGTGATTCCTCTGGATCCCTTCAACCTAATCATCCCTCTCCTGCTTTCCCCCAGAGGAACATGTTCTACCATCTCTGTTTCTCCAGTTCATCAACTCCCAGATTCTGGAACCATTTCTCCAGTTGTGGCAACTGGACAATTAGCAGGGTGGACTGCCTCTGTGAAGTACAGAGTTCACTTAGTTATTCCCCTGCCTTGGAGTGAAGATTTACAAGCAACCTTCAGCCTTACCTCCTGGTGCTATGAGGTGTTGTAAGGAAAATACTTCTTCAGAGTAGCGATAAAGGGGAAACAGTGCCACCTAGAGACAGTGGCAGAAACAATTAACTGAAGATCTTGAGGAGGATAACAAATCTTAGAAGAAATTAAGTTAGGGTTTCTCAGAGCTCCTCTGCAATCTCCATTGCAGGATCCATGATGATTTTACTTATTTTTTTTTACTCATCTTTACACCCAATGTGGGGCTCAAACTCATAACCTCAAGATCAAGAGTCACATGCTTTTCCGACTCTGCCAGTCCGGCACCCCTCCCCCACACTCTCTGTATTATATTTTAATGTTTTCGCTTTTTAAATTTTTTATTTATTTATATTGAGAGAGAGAGAGAGAATACACACAGTTGGGGAGGGCAGAGAGAGAGAGAATCCCAAGCAGGCTCCACGCTGTCAGTGTAGAGCCCAACTCAGGGCTCAAACTCATTAACCGTGAGATCATGACCTGAATTGAAATCAAGGGTCAGACAGTGAACCAACTGAGCCATCTAGGTGCCCCCATCTGCCATTATTTTTAAATGAATAACTGTCTACCATGATTGCTTCTTCTCCAGACTTCTCACACGGAATCATCAGGAAGGACGCTTCCTTTGGAGGCAGATGGGAGATGACAGCATATGCAAGAGAGCAAGAGAAAAGTCCATGTGACCCAGGAATCGTGAAGCTCGGTTCCACTGCTATCTCAACCTCTAGGAAGTTGTGTGTGATCACCTAATCCTGGGAAACGGTTTCCAGTAAGAAGACAATCTGTGCGCTCCCTTAGGATATCCAGGTGCCACACTTTTGGATGCCTATGTGAGTGATCATGCATGTTTGTATCCTATGTATACACACACCTCCCCCCCCACACACAAACACACCACCAAAAATAAGAATATATTTCCTTCCTCATGTATTTACCATCTTTCCCTCTCTGGTGAATCTGCAAAACATCCATGAATATCATCCCTAGAGAAACATATGAACCTGAGCTCCAAAACCCAAGAAATCCAGCATGCTTTTATTAAAGATAAGCATCCAACACAAAATAAACAATCTCAATTCCTATGGTATTTTATTCTGTGGCTTCTAGTTAGCAATTGAAAGCAGCAATTCTGACACCACAGTGCCCAGATTCAAACTGAATTTTGCCATTTACTATCTGTATGACTTGTGACAAGTGTTTGGCCTACTCTTAGCTCAGGTTCCTACCTGTAAAATAAGAAGAGTAAGAGAACCTAACTTAATATGGTTACAGGGCAGATTAAATGAAATAGTAGATGTGAAGTGCTTTGAGCAGTACTTGCCATACAATGACAGCTATGTGAATGTTCAATATGCTTTTTTAAATTTATTGACTTTGAGAGAGAGAGAGAGAGAGAGAGAGAGATGGGGGGACAGGGGAAGGGGGTGAGAGAGAGAGAGAGAGAGAGAGAGAATCCTAAGCAGCCTCCACACTGCCAGTGCAGAGCCCCACATGGGGCCTGAACTCACTAACCATGAGGTCATGACTTGAGCCTAAATCAAGAGTTGGATGCTTAACCAATTGAGCCACCCAGGCACCCCATGATATGATTCTTCTCATTACAACAACTGAATAGAAAATTCCAGGGTCTAGAAAAGTTTATCATATACCTCTTTCTTGTCACAGCTTTTCTTCTAAGCCTAAATGAAATAACATCTTTTTAAATGGAATCACATTTTTTTAAAGGAGATGAGAATCTTTGCAAATTGAACCCACATATTCAACTAGGACAGCTTTGTGGGAAATGACCCACCTGTAAGTCACCAATTTATTTCCTCCTACGTGTCTGGAGAAAACTGTAGACAAAATTTCTCAAAGTGGTGGTCACAGAATTTCCTCTCCCCCCCCCACATACACACTCAAAGTTATATCCCACCCAGCACCCCCCATTCCTGTCCTTCATGAGGCAATAAATGGCAGCACTCATGTGCTCAAGCCATAGCCCAGAAGTCAGCCTTTATTCTTTCCTTTGCCACATCTTCTATATCCAATCATTCATCAGCTATAGTCATTTCAACTTCTAGAATATATCTGTGCTCTGTCCACCTCTTTCCATTTCCATAGTATAATCTAAGCTCCTACCATCATTCTGAACCCATAGTCTCTGCCTAGCTTCTCAACCTCTCTTGTTCTCCTACAATCCAATAAACCTACTGGGCACAAACCATCAGAAAATACAAATCAAATCATCAGGTGCTTTATGTTTGCCATCCTCTAGAATTTTAACAACAGTATAAAGTGCCAGGGTTTTGACCACTATTTCTTGTTCATCCCTGCCCTGATCCCATTTTTTTTATGCCCTGATCCCATTTTTTTTATTTTTTAATTTTTTTAATGTTTATTTTTGAGAAAGAGAGAATACGAGTGGGGATGGAGGAGGGAGCAGAGAGAGAGGAAGACACAAAATCTGAAGCAGTCTACAGACTCTGAGCTGTCAGCACAGAGCCCAATGCAGGGCTTGAACTTGTGAACCATGAGATCATGACTTGAGGTGAAGTCAGGAGCTTAACCAACTGAGCCACCCAGATGTCCTTGATTCCATTTCTGATGAGGCATCCATTTTCTCCACATTCAGATCTTGATGTCACATATATTTCTCCAACTCCTTTCTTGGCTCAAGGATCTTATCAATCTATATGTGCTGGAGGAGTGGGATGAGATTGGGTGTTGGATTAGCCAAAGTTAGTTTGCTACTTTCTGAACCACTACCTGATAGACATCGGAGAATTAGCAGCAGGAGACCAAGGGGAAGCATGACTGTGTTTCCTTCCCTAAACAATTCTGAATCAGAGTTCCTAGCATGGTGCCTGGCACTGTAGGTCTTCAATAAACATGAGCTAGATTCATGCATGAACTAATGAATGATTGAACAAATGATTGAAAATTTGTTCAAAAAAAAAAAAAAAAGCCCCACCTGCTGGCTGTCCTCTGCCTAGAGGCAGAGAAATAGACTACTCATCTCTGTGAGTCTACGGATCCTCATTTCCACTAGCCATAAAAAAAAAAAAAAAAAATAGGCTGGAAATACTGAATGTCCCCCAAGCCAATCAGAAGCCATGTAGCAGGCTTGAGTCTTCCAAGAGTGTCACCAGTGACAAATGTCTTTCCCAAATTATGCAGACCCCCAAGAGCTGAGCTATCACGAAACCTTACCATAGCTATGGGTCCTATCTCTGAACCAAAGTCTCAACATAAGAAGCAGCCTATTCCCAAACCAACAAATCAAAAACCCACTTCTCCTGGAGAACTGGAAGCATCATGGAAGAGAATCACAATAATAATAACTTATTTCATACAGAGTAATTAATAGTCTCAAAGCATTATACATATGGCAAAATGCCCATCTCAAAGAGAGAAGAGCATATGGTAACACTAAACACATTCATAACAAAGCAGCAAAGAATAAACAGAAGCCTTTGGTTTCTAACACCTGTATATTTGGATTGCCCCCTATGGTAGTCTAATTTTAATTTGGGACAGGTTTTGTAAGATCAGCCCTTCTCTAAGCAAGGTCAAGTTCTGCCAATGCCTATTGTTAGGATACAGTTTTCTCCCTCTTCCTTGCTTCCTTTCTCCCTCCCTCCCTCCTATCCTACCCATAGTTAGAATGTGTCCAATAAACTCAGGGTTCAATGAGCTGATATTGACCAACATAAAGTGGCATTGTGTAAATCATAGATACAAATGGCAAACGAATATATTAGAGAATGTACTACCCTACTAGTTACGAAACAAACAAAAATTTTAAAATAAAAACTACCACTTTCTATCTGTCAAGATTGCAAAACACATTTAAGTAACAGGAACACCAAACTCTGCCGATATGGTAGAGAAATTGCACTCACACATAGGAATATGTCTGACAAACTATTTCAAGAGCTATGAAAATATTAATGCCCTTTGACCAAATAATCTCACTCACTCTTGGGAGTACCCTGGGATTAGCATAAACAGGTATTACGTACACAAAGAAAAATTTTTAAATATTTGCCACTCAGGAACAGTTAAAAGGAGTGTGATACATCAATCCAATGGACTTTGTCATAGCCACTAAAAGTTAGAAAGTATTTTTACATAACTGTCAATAAGAAAGAAGTCAAAATAGTAAACTGCCCGTAGAAAACATAGCTGTATAAGGACCATCTATGCTCAAGTGTCATAACTTGAGGACACTTAGCCATAATTAGAGGGCTTAGGGTCAATTCACTCAGGGAAGAATCTGTCAGAAGCAGGGGAAAATACTCTTTCCCAGTAGCACTAGCAGCCATGGTTCTCTGATGAGAGAGCACTGGACTAAGGACAATTAAGGGCACTGGGGAAGCAAACTTCCACTCGGTGACACTAGCACCTATTTTTATTTTTGTAAAAGGGCATTGCAAAGAAGTGACCAAAATTAGGAAGAGAACAAACATTTGCATGGGAAAACAATTTAAGTGAAAAAAGGGGTCAAAGACAGCCTCAAATACCTCCCAAAATAGCAGACTATAAAAGAAGGATTTGTGTCATTTCTCCCCCGTTTCCGGGATGAGAAAAACTTGAACAGAAAGTGAGGGGAAGAACCCAAGAGAGCAGGGTAAAGGGGGAGGAAGGGTGGTCTCGGGCGGGTGCAGGGGACTGGATGGCTTCAACACAAGTAACCATATTCTGCAAGGGCCTTTGCTCATTCTGAAGCGTCATGTGATTTTCTGCTTAAGAATCAGATCTTTTCAGTTCTGAAAGAAGTGTGTTGCTTTCTGGTTTGTTTTATTTTGTTTTGTTGTAAGTAGGCTTCATGCCTAGCAAGGAGCCCAACACAGGAACTCACGACCCTGAGATCAAGACCTCAGTTGAGATTAAAAGTCAGACATTTAACCAACGGAGCCACCCAGGCACCCCCAGGAGTGTGTGATGGTAAATTTTGCAAGTCAACGTCCTAAAATTCACCAAATTGTTCATCAAATGTAATGGCAAAACCTGTCAAGGGGGCTTTCTGTAAGGCAGCATTTTATTCCAGTAATTAAAAGGATGTGTGTTGGATTTTCCTTTTTCCGACTGACTAAATGGATTCCCTCCCTCTTAGCTTTTCGGTACAGGAAATAAATCACCAATCAGCAAGGACAATTATCTCCGAAGGTGCAGGGTAAACAAGATACTGCTGCTTTGCCCTCAGTGGTTTTCATGCCGTCAATGTTTGGCCATGCAAATGAAAGCATGGCAAATGAAGTCTAGAAGTTGCCCTTTAAATTTTTTTCAATTTTTTTTCGAAAAATTTTTTTTTGTATTTTGAGAGAGAGAGACAGCAAGCCAGCAGGGGCAGGGCAGAGAAAGAGAGGCAGAGAGAGACTCTCCATGCAGGCTTGGTGCTGACAGCATGTTGAGCCCAACACAAAGCTCAAAGTCACAAACCGCAAGATCATGATCTGAGCCCAAATCAAAATGCTTAATGGACTGAGCCACCCAGGCGCCCCCAAAAAGTACCTTTAAGTGACAACTTTGTGGGGCACCTGGGTGTCTCAGTCCATTAAACATCCAGCTTCGGCTCACATCATGATCTCACCATTCGTGAATTTGAGCCCCGCGTCAGGCTCTGTGCTGACAGCTCAGAGCCTGGAGCCTGTTTCAGATTCTGTCTCCCTCCCTCACTCTGCCTCTACCCTTCCCCCTCCCCTGCTTGCTGTCTCTTAAAAATAAATAAATAAAGGCAATTCTTCACTTCAGCCTTTGGCTCTCTCATAAAGAAGTCATTCTTTAACAGGGTTTTCCTCCTTGTTCTGCCAGGTTCACATGCCTTTCTCATCAGTGAATACCACCAAAAAAGAATTCACACAAGCATAATTGTGCCTGTGACTTTTAGTCTTCCTGGAAGGGGATCAGAAAGACTGGGGCCACCAGAAAGGAGTCACGTTTATAAATGAACCTGGTGTGAAGGACATGGGATTCCATTTTTAAAAACAACAATGGAGAGGCTGTAGACTCTCACGTGGGGATTAAATAAAACACCAGCAGCACCTGCTGTGCATAAGAGTGGGGTTACTATGGGGCGCCTGGGTGGCTTAGTCGGTTAAGCGTCCGACTTTCGTTTAGGTCATGATCTCGCGGTTGGTGGGTTCGAGCCCCGCGTCGGACTCTGTGCTGACTGCCAGCTCAGAGCCTGGAGCCTGTTTCAGTCTGTGACTCCTTCTCTCTCTGACCCTTCCCTGCTCACGCTGTCTCTCTCTCTCTGCTAGAAATAAACAAAATATTGAAAAAAAAAAAAAAAAGAGTGGGGTTACTGTGAATTATCCTATTTGAATCATGCCATTGTCCTATGTCATAAGACTGATATTCACCTATCATATGACCAAACATATGCCTCAGTTATAGAATCTACATTTGTCTACACTGCAAAATAGATTGGCACCGGAAGGACTCACTGGTAGAAATCCTTAGGTTCATTCTTCATACAGTACGTTTTGCTGAAAACTAATACATTAGAGAAGCATGGCCACGTTCAGACGCTCAAGTACATCAAGGGCATGGGGTGGGCGGTCACGAGGAGGCAGGGTTGCTTCCCATAAGTGCATTAACATGGCACTCCTGGTGTGTGGCTGGCAATCAGGCCTCCTGCCCCTGTGCCTCCTGGGGGCTAATGAGATATGAGAATTCTCCAGCCACACCCCAACCTCCTGGATCAGAATCTCTGGGGCCGGGGCCTAGGCATTTGAGAATTAACAGGCCCTCCAGGTTCTCCTTGTGAGCTGATGTTTGAGGAGCACCAGCAAACAATGTATTGCACCAACACAGCTCCACCCTCGAAAAATCGGAATTATATCCAATTTTGCAAAACCTCTATCTCTGCTCACCTACTCAAAGTTCTGACTTAGAGTGGATGTACCCACAGCATTCAAAATCACCCTGGCTCTGCACATGGCGAGAAGGGCCACAGTCTGCCTAGATTTTGGAAGCAATTGCCTAAACAGAAGAAGAGCAGAAGGGTTCTTACAGAGGGAGACCCTAACTCTCTACCACTTACTCCCTCACCTTCCATAGAGGGAAGCGAGGCTCCAGGCACACAATTCCTCACCTCAGTGTGGATTCTGCGAGGTGAGCTGCACAGGAGGGCGAGGGGAAGTTATCTGAGCTTCTGCATACTGGCCTCAGCCCAGGGTTGGGGGTGCATGGCGCCACGGGCCCACAGGCAGCACACGACAACCTCAACCCAGCTTCTCCCAACTGCCATTTCTTCCCTCATGGAAGGAGCAGGCTGCACTTCATGACCTCTAGAGTCCTCTACAGACCTCATGTTCTGTCACTGAGCCTTGGCCAAGCCACCCTGTGAGCCTCAGCTGCATTCCCCACGAAAGGGGGGGAGGGGGAGAGTGTGGGCATCCACGCCAAGCTGATGTGGGTTCAGCTCATCCCTATACCACCTACAAGCTGTGACAACTTTGGAAAAATCATTTCGTTTCTCCGGGCATTGTTAACTCACCTACACATAGGGGTCAGGGACCTTTCTTGTGGGGCCACTGGGTAGATTAAGTTAAATCATTTAGGTCATCTTCCCAGATGAGGTCTGGTAGCTGGTGGCCAAGGAATAAATGTTACTATCAGTCTTTTCTACCTTTTTCTGGTGCAGGAAGCACAAGAAGTGTACGCAAAATGTGGTGTAAATGCAGCGTGAAGGCCCCACCACCAGCAAATGACTAAACAACCCCTGGGGCTTTCTCCATCCCACCCATCCCACGAGCACAGACCCTTCAACAGCTCTTTGACATGATGCCTTAATTGCAACCTGTGTATATTCTTGCTTTTACATCTGCACGCATTGTAATTAAATAGACTGTGCTTAGCAGCAGGCTAAATTATCTTCCCCTGGTTTAAAAGAAAAAAAAGGAGACACTGATTGATCTCTATAAGCTGCCAGATTGGTCCAAATATCCAAGCGATGTGAATTAAAATAATATTGCACATATTGATCTAATGACAAAAGAAGTGAGAACTCTCCTTTGTGGAGGGTGTGGGGACCACTTTTAAGGAAAACCTACAGAAATGGTGAATAATCTTTCTGCTCCATTAGGAAGACGATGGTTCAGTGTGTTCCAAGGAGGCGGAGGTCAATGTAGGGTCCTGACAATCGTTCTTTTTTCTTTTTTTTTTAAGTTTATTTATTTATTGAGAGAAAAAGAGAGAGCGACCATGAGTGGAGGAGAGGCACCCAGAGAGATTCCCAAGCAGGCTCTTTGCCATCAGTGCAAAGCCTGACTTCAAGGCTCAAACTCCCGAACCATGAGATAATGGCCTGAGCCAAAACCAAGGGTCAGGTGCTTAACCGAGCCTGCCATGCAGGTGCACCCTGGCAGTCTTTATTGTTTATGGAGATTGCTGAGTGCCTAGCACTTTGGCATGACTTCTGACTGATGCACCAGGCAAGGAAGGTGGCCTCTTACAGGCAGTGTACCAGATACTGTGGTTCTTCCCAGATAAGGAATAATGAAGACATTCAGGCTGTATTTGTTCTGGGCTAAAATCAATGTAAACAGAAAACAGCAGTCCTATTTCAGGTCAAAGTTACATGCACTTCTGGGATACAGACATAGCTAAGTGTCAGGCCCTCCAAGAAACCCCTGAGGAGGGTATGTCAGCTAAGGGAGCTATTAGGGTAACCAAGTGTCCCTGTGTGCCCACAACTGGCCTGGTTTTAGCTCTGTGAGTCCTCAGGCCGGGAAAGTCCACAGGCCCAGGAGACCAGGAAAGCTGGTGATCAGTGGCATACAAGGATGTTTGGTCCAAGAACAGAGTCTGAGCTGGGATCCAAACACGGGGATACCTGGGAGATCCTGCAGGGTTGGTGCCAAAGCCCCACAATAAAGCAAGTCAAATGAATTATTTGATTTCCTAATGCATGTAAAAGTGATGTTTCCACTTCTATTTAAGGGTGGTAGCATTATGTCCATAAACGTTGTTCCTACCTTAATTCTTTTTAATTTTTTTAAAAGATTCATTCATTTTTGAGAGACAGAGAGTGACAGAGTGTCAGTGGGGAAGGGGCAGAGAGAGCGGGAGACACAGAATCTGAAGCAGGCTCTAGGCTCTGAGCTGTCAGCTCAGAGCCTGACATGGGGCTCGATCTCACAGAATGAGAGATCATGACCTGAGCCAAAGTCAGACGCTCAACTGACTGAGCCACCCAGGTGCCCCCATACATACCTTAATTTTAAACACATATTATTGTGTACACAATGCAGACTATCATCTGAGCTTTCAATGAGTTGTGATTACCAATCACAGATCACCATAACCAACACCATAATGATGAACAAGTTTGAAGTGTTGAAAGAATGACCAAACTGTGGCCCAGAGGCATGAAGTGAGCGAATCCTGCTGGAAAAATGGCACCAACAGACTTGTTCCACACAGGATTGCCACGAAACTGAATTTTGTAAAAGACCCAGAATCTGCAAAGGGCAAGAGTGTGGTGGATGCCTGTACATCAAGATGTGTCTCATCCAGCTTTGCCACCTCGTGACCCAGCCCATCACTCCTTTCTCAATACCCAGATTGGAACGCTATTTGGGAACTATAGAGAGTAAAGAAAAATTAAGCACACTGTTTCATTGTGAGACACCAGCCACATTGTTTAGGAGCCTCCAGAAGTGGGGATTCTGTCCTGCGGTGTAAATGGGCTCAGGTAGCATTGGGACCAGAGCCTGTGGCCTCTGACAACAGAGCCATACCCTCCTAAGAGGCAGTGGTAGACAGGGTGCCTGGTGGACAGAGCGTGCCCTGTGCAGGATACAGCTCAGCTGCAGGGAGATGAAGCAGGGAAAGGCAGAGACACCAGGACTCCCATAGCGACTGCCTGGGACAGCCTGCATGTGTAGACACAAGCAAGAACCAGGGAAATGGTTTACTTTTTGAAAAATTCTTTTAACCCTTTTCTAATTATAAATACCATGTAAAGCTACACAGAGCCAGAAAAGGAGAGATTGCCTTCTATGTACTGGGTCTACTATCATTTTTCAGCTCAGAATGAGGAAACCCCGGCTCCACCAAATTAGTTTGTTAACCCTTGAGGGGCGCCTGGGTGGCTCAGTCAGTTAAGGGTCCGACTTCTGCTCAGGTTATGATCTCACGGTTTGTGAGTTTGAGCCCGATGTTGGGCTCTGTGTTGACAGCTCAGAGCCTGGAGCCTGCTTCAGATTCTGTGTCTCCCTCTCTCTCTGACTCTTCCCTGCTTATGCTGTCTCTCTCTCTCTCAGAAATAAATTTAAAAAAACATTAAAACATTTAAAAATTTAAAAAAAATTTAATTTAATAATCCTTGGGTTACACAGTGCCTTGAGGTTTTTTTTTTTTTTTTCCGGTTTTGACAATGTCTGTCCAGGATTACTTCTCAGCTATAAAATCAAATCCTAGAGGCACCTAGGTGGCTTAGTTGGTTAAACATCTGACTCTTGGTTTCAGCTCAGGTCATGGTCTCACAGTTCAGGAGATGGAGCCCCGTGTCTGGCTCTGTGCTGACAGTACAGAGCCTGCTTGGGGTTCTCTCCCTCCCTCTCTCTCTGTCCCTCACCACTTGCTCTCTCTCTCAAATAAATAAATAAATAAACAAAAGAAAGGAAAATCTTTGAACACAGGCCCAGAGGAACCTCAAAATCCGTCCTCCCTGCCTTGAGGAAGATTCTTTTATTATTATTATTATTATTATTATTATTATCCTTCTTATTACTGATATTTAACAGATCATTGTTTTGTGAGCAACTCAGACCCTAAGAAGTTGGTGAGGTCATTTGCTCAAGGTCACCCAGCAAATGTTTGGAGCAGAGATCAGAAAGCAGGTTTGGGAGGTCATGGGGGTTGTGGTTTCCCCATTACTTTACCCCATTTATTTACAAAATACACATTCCTGTATTTGTGGGAGCAAACATTTCTGGTATCTTCTCCAGCTGCCCAAACCTGACACCTCCCCATTTCCCGGGCTGAAGGGTCACTGCCTACTTCTTACTATCCATCCCTCTATTGCCTCTTCCCATGGTCTAGAATAAAAGTACAATCTGATCATCTCTACTTGCCTTTAGTTTTGGAGGGCTTTATATTATCTATAAGAAGAATCACCAGCACAAAGCAAGAGAGAAACCATGGACAAGCAATAGAGCAGAAAGAGAAGCCTGATTCTAGAGATGCATTTGGGTTCTTACCAGGCCACTGACTGCAACCCTAGACAAATCATTTAACACTTCTAATCCTCCATCTCCCAGCTGTAAAAGAATGGACCCTAAGAAGCAGAGAAGCAAAATGAAGGTGGAGATGGATGCTTGGGGAAAATGAAGAAAAAGAGGGAGAGTAGGAAGAGGAGGGGAGGGTAGAAGGGAAGGAGGGAAAGGGAAGAAATAGAGAGCTCAAAAATTCACAAGTCCAAGTACATCCGTGTCAAGTACAGAGAATGATAGACTCTGGAGAGTGGGACAGAGTTCCTAAGTCTAGAGCTGTCCTGTTGCCGCCCTAGGATACTCAGGCCCAGGCGGCAGAGCAACTGTCCCAGGCTCACAAAGTGATTCTGCACAGAAGAGGTAAGCATAGCCGTGTTTCCTGCCTCCCAGCCCTGCGTTCCCTCTCCCACACCATTCCTCTTCTATTTCGCCAAAAATTCAGCGTTGGACTGGATTTCAAGCAGTATCCACCACAAGTAACATTGCCTCAAAACGCAGTCCTTCTGGGGGCACCTGGGTAGCTCAAGTCGGCTAAGTGTCCAACTTTGGCTCAGGTCATGGTCTCACAGCTCGTGAGTTCAAGCCCCACATCAGGCTCGCTGCTGTCAGCCTGTCAGTGCAAAGTTTGCTTCGGATACTCTGTCACCCTCTCTCTGCCCCTCCCCCATTTGCTCTCTCCCCCAAAATACACATATTTTTTTTAAAAGGGGGTCCTTCTGTTAGGCTAGAAAATCATACCTAGGAAGTTTGTTGCCATAGCAAATCTTGACCTAAAATATATAAACTTAAAAAAAAGACAATTCCTACTTAAAAACAGAAAGGGAGGGAGAGAAATGGAAGCCCTAATACCTAAATAATTCCAGTCACCACCTCTTCAGCTATGAAGAAAGGACTAGAGGGCAAGCCCTGCAGGGTCCTGTGATTCACGGAACATAGGTGTTGACCCCCTTAGTGACCGAAGCCCACTTGAGCTCAGAGCATGAGGAGCAGGAAGAGAATCACACAGCCAAAAACCAGAGCCTGAAGATCGATTAGGCAAAGAGAAAACACTGTCCTTTGAGGTGAGAGAGAGAGAGAGAGAGAGAGAGAGAAACGGGCACTTGAGTGGCTCAGATGGCTGAGCATTGGACTTCTGCTTTGGGCCTCACGTCAGGCTCTGTGCTGACAGCTCAGAACCTGGAGACTGCTCTGATTCTGTGTCTCCCTCTCTTTCTTCTCTTCCCCCACTGGTTTTCTCTCTCTCTCTCTCTCTCTCTCTCTCTCTCTCTCAAAAATAAATGAACATTAAAAAGAAAAGAGAGAGAGGAGAAAGAACTTTGTGCCTGGGATCAACTTGACTCAAAGACAATCTTCCAGCAGATGAGTAATGGACAGAAGCAGCCTGTACTGGTTTAAATAATAATAATAGCTGAATAATATACAGTAGTGAATAATAACTAAAACCTTATACAGCACAGGAAAGTTATTTATGTCTTGGGTTTTTAGAATGCTCCCTTAGTGTCTTGTGTTTCTCCCGGAGCTTTTCAGAGGAATGCTTCCTTCTTTCTTCAAAGCATGTTCATTGAGCTCCCATAAACCTTTGCACAGAACTGGCACCCTAATCTCCTAAGAGGCTGCGTAATTTTGTTCTCGTGGTTCAATAACCCTTTATTCACAATTCTATCCTCATTCTTCCCTTGAAAGATATTTTTTCTGAAATAATCCCACCATAGTTCATAGAAGCCATTCAGTACACAAACATCTAAATCCTCCAAGTTATAGGACAATCTGTAGTCTGTCTTTTTGAGAAACACTTTCTCCCCACCACAGAGTACATTTCTGTTGTCATGCAAAGCAGTCGAACCAGGCCGAGGCAAAAATGTAGGAAAATAAATCCTAGCTCTCCAGATGAATTCTTGCATTTTATCTGGAACCACCTTATATAACCAAATACAAGTGTCAGTTTCTTTATAAAGTTAATGTTCATCCTGAACAAAGCAAAGAAGAGAAAAAGATTTCAGAAGGCACTAACCAGTGTATTCATGTCTTGGAATTATTTCCAAGTTTTGCAACTGCTTTTATCATTCAAAGAATATACCAAATCATTGGCTAAGGGTGTTCTTAGGCAATATTCTGTAGAGAGGAGTACATTCCCACCTTAAAATTGCAAAGTGACCTTGGTGGAAGCTTGGCCCAACTCACTTCATACCCTGCCTTTTCTTTACGATTCTTTACAGCTCTCTAAGAATACATGAGGAGAGAACGAACACCTTGCAGACAAAAGTATTCTACGAAATAGCTGAAGAATGACTGCTTCAGATAGACAGTTCAAGTGACAGGCATGGAGGAACTGGTATTGTTTGAACTGCTTTTCATTTCTTATTATACAGAACGTTCTTCAATCGGCATTGACCTTTGACATTTTTTTTCCCTAACCCGGCTAAAATAAGGTCTCTCGCTCCTCCTCTCCCCTTCTCTATAGCCCTGTCGGATCGAATCTCAAGTTGGGCTACTGCCCAAGGAGTCCTTAGTTAATTGCATGTAATAATGTCGCACCCTACTTTCAAATACTAGACCTGGTTCTCATATCCTTGTAATACAATATGACTGAGAGCTCCCACTGCCGTGGGAGCCTGTGAGCCGCTCTTCTCTTGCCTGAGTATTTTAGAATAACACAGCCCTTGGCTGTGTGGTGGTGATCTTTAAATATAATGCAGGACACCGGGCTAAATTAGTAATAGCGGCTGCTGACAGTGCTCCCTGGTCAGCTCTTTGCCAAGGGACTGCATTGCTAAGCCAGTTACACATCTCATTGGGACATGAAATTTAAATAAATGATCAGCTCAGTCAACTGGCAACCGGCATGTTCATCCTACCTAGTAGGAAGACTTTGATCCCAACACAAACTACAAAAAGAAGAACCAAAAAAGTCATCCTGGGACCAGAGACTATTTTTTAGAATCCCTTGCACGGGGTTGGACTGTCTTCGGAGGGTTTCTTCTCTGATTTTCAGAGGTATAGTACCTTCCAACCGACTGGTAAATCTCTTTAGTTAATGCAAACCTTATATAGCTGGAGACAGAACACTCGGGCCCATCTTGGTACTCATCATACTAAACAAAGAAATCTCTAGACATTCAGAAGGATTTTTATTTGGGTCTGTATTTTTGGCTGGGAAACAAAGGGAAGTCTATTTATCTTTGAGAATTTTCTTTCTTTTTTTTTTCTTTTAACCTAAGCAAGAAATGAATAATCCTAAATCATTCTGGCAAATGGCTTGTAGAACCTGGAGTTCAGAAGAGACACATAACAGCATATTCTCAACAACTCAAAAGTGCACTACTACTGAGACAGTATTACCCCTTTGGAGGTCAGGATTGCCATCCCAACCAGGAGGAAGCCATATCATATGTTTATCAGGAGGAACATATCAGAAGCAGGTTCCTCTTGGCCGGCAATTAAGGGGCACTGCCAATGGGTTGTGCTGGTTCTACGGCATTAGAATCACCTGGGTGATCTTAAGAATCCAGATTGTTGGCCCTGTGCCTACAAAATCAGACTCTCTGTAAAGAGAAAATAAGAATCTGCATTTTAAAATATGCTCCCTAGTGTTTTTTTTTTTTTTTTTTTTTTTTTTTTTTTTTTTTAACCACTTATTCAAATGGTTTTTCCCATCACTGACAGGGCTAACGGAGGCTGATGTTAGCTTGCATTTTCCCTTGATTGTGCTCTTAAAGATCCANGATCTTAAGAATCCAGATTGTTGGCCCTGTGCCTACAAAATCAGACTCTCTGTAAAGAGAAAATAAGAATCTGCATTTTAAAATATGCTCCCTAGTTTTTTTTTTTTTTTTTTTTTTTGCACTTCAAAGTTGGGAAACCACTTATTCAAATGGTTTTTCCCATCACTGACAGGGCTAACGGAGGCTGATGTTAGCTTGCATTTTCCCTTGATTGTGCTCTTAAAGATCCATCTTGGGATTAAGAGGACAGAAAAATAAAACAGTTGTAGAGAGTGTATCAAAATCTGAAAAACAAAGTGCTTGGGAGTAGCCCACAGCCCTCTCACTCACACAGTCCAGCCTCCAGCCCCACCCACTGAGGAGACTGCTCCTTGGGGATGTGGCCTTCCCAATGTGAGCAGTCTCTCAAAGCAACTCAAGAACCAGATAGGCCTAGGGTCCCAGGGTTCAATCCTTGTGTGACTCTGGGCAAATGACGTAGCACATACAAGCCTCTATTTGCTCCTCCAGATTGTGGAGTTAATAACAGCACATAACAGTTTAATAACCTACTTGACTGGATGGAGTGAAGCATTGTCCAAAAAGCCATTGGCACTCGGTGATTATAGCTAGTCTTATCATGTTTGACAGCCCTTTCAGCATTTAGGTCAAAAGTCTTTTTCTCCAAGGGTCAGCCAGAACCTTTAACTGCTTTACAAAAAAAACAAAAACTAAAACAAAAAACAAAACACCAAAGCAAAAAACCTTACTAACCTATTACAACTGACTCAAATTGCAGGGGACAGCTCATTCCTTTTGGAGTTTCCCTGCTATCATGTTTGCTGCTGACTAATGGTTGGTCATCTTTACATGACACAGACTCATACAGGATGGTCAAATTAAGTGATTCAAATTAAGTCAAATGAAGACATTTCCGTATCTGTCTTATCTGCCTCTGGGAACCCTTCTCCAGAAGCTTACATATAATCATGGCACCCAAAAGTGATTCAAAGGGATTTATCTTCTCTCTATATTATCTCTATCAGCACCTCCAAAGCAATTCCAAACAAACACAACAAAAACAAAAATTCTGGGCTTGCTATGCCAAGAGTTTTAAGATCTGTCCTGAAGCCCTCCCTTCCAATCAGCATGCCTCCTCCAAATCGCTTCTATGTAGATGTTCTGGAGCTTCCTCTGCCTTTAAGAAAATAGTGTTTTCTCATGAAAAATGCTCAACATCACTCATCATCAGGGAAATACAAATCAAAACCACACTGAGATACCACCTCACACCTGTCAGAATGACTAACATTAACAACACAGGCAACAACAGATGTTGGCAAGGACATGGAGAAAGAGAATCTCTTTTGCACTGCTGGTGGGAATGCAAACTAGTGAAGCTATTCTGGAAAACAGTATGGAGGCTCCTCAAAAAAATTAAAATTAGAACTATCCTATGATCCAGCAATTCCACTACTAAGTATTTATCCAAGGGATACAGGTGTGCTGTTTTGAAGGGGCACATGCACCCCAATGTTTATAGAAGCACTATCAACAACAGCCAAAACATGGAAAGAGCCCAAAAATCCAGTGGCAGTTGAATGGATAAAGAAGATGTGGTATATTTATATAGAATGGAGTATTACTCAGCAATCAAAAAGAATGAAATCTTGCCATTTGCAACTACATGGATGGAACTAGAGGGTATTCTGCTAAGCAAAATTAGTCAACCAGAGAAACACAAATATCATATCACTTCACTCATATAAGAAATTTAAGAGATAAGACAGATGAACATAAGGGAAAGGAAGCAAAAATATAAAAAGAGGGAGGGGGACAAAACATGAAAGATTCTTAAATATAGAGAACAAACAGGGTTATGGAAGGCTGTGGGAGGGAGGATGGACTAAATGAGTAAGGGGAATTAAGGAATCTACTCCTGAAACCATTGTTGTACTATATGGTAACTAACTTGGATGTAAATTAAAAAATAAATTAATTGAAAAAAAGAAAGAAAATAGTGTTTTCTGTTGGTTGGTTGATTGATTGATTAATGGAGATGTTCTCTGGCATTGGATACAGCATCCTCACAACATTTTCTAATGTGTGAAAAAGGAGAGAGTCATTCAGGTGTTCATCACATTAATGGAGCACTCCAACACACTAAGTGCAGACAAGGCAGGGAGGGCTCCAAGTTCGGTCCCATGCAGTCCTAGCCCTTTCCAGAATGTGCATTTAGTGACTAGAGAAGTATCTTAGAAATAAAACAGAGCAAAGAATGTGACAAACCTCACAGACTCAGCCCAAAGCAAGAACTTAACCCATACTTTTCTTCTTTATTTTTTTTCAAAAAACACAGACCTCATGGGGTGCCTGGCTGGCTCCACCGGTAGAACATGTGACCCTTGACCTCAGAGTCATGAGTTCAAGCCCCATGTTGGGCATAGAGCTTTTTAAAAACAAACAGACAAATAAAAAAACAGATATCTTTCAGAAGAACCTGTTTCCCTGAGATTCATATCCCAAACTTATCAGGGTTTGAAGAGATCGGAAATAGTTTCAACCACACTGTAATGGCAATTTTGAATCTAAAAAAACAAAAAAACTTGCTACACATTTCCAAACTTTTGCCTGAATATTTTAAAAATCCAAACAACAAGAAAAAGTCAATGAGCCCAGAGAACAAAAACCTGAGTTTAAAAAACTGAGGAAAATAGACTCCAGAGGCCATTTCCTCCAAGTGACTGGTTAGTCTTCACAGAGATCAGTACTGACCACTGGTATTTTTAAATTATTTTTTAATGTTTATTTTTGAAAGAGAAAGAGACAGTGTGAGGTAGGGGCAGAGAGAGAGGGAGACATAGAATCTGAGGCAGGCTCCAGGCTCCGAGCTGTTAGCACAGAGCCTGATGCAGGGCTTGAACTCATAAACTGTGAGATCATGACCTGAGCTGAAGTTGGATGCTTAACCAACTGAGCCACCCAGGCACCTCTTGACCACTGTTTTTGCAAAAACTCCTGAGAAATGTTTTATATCATTCTCATTCCTATTCTACACCATTCTCATAGCACAGCTGGAGAAACCAAATACCATGAGATGCCATGAGGTGACTTGTGACTCCAGGTCCTCCAGAGCAATCACAGGCCTGGCCAGAGTATGAGTGAGGAAGAGAGGAAAGAATGTCTTCCCCACTTTGCAGAGCTGCGTGGGCGTGGCAGTTACACAGCTCTTCCCTTTCTAACTGGGTGACCTCAAGCAAGCCTTCTCTTCTCTAAAGTGGGAAAATAATCGTATCTTCCCCAGGACACTGATGGAAGAAGGGAATGAGGCTGAGCATCTGCCGGCCACAGACCTTAGTATTTGGAGCCTTCACAAGTGCCCCACTGGCCTGTATGCCATATTGTGGAGATTTTCTCCAAATGGTTCCCTTACATCATCATCATCTACATGCTCCATGCTCAGGATTCACTGAATGCCTTCTTGGGAGAGAGGAGACCCAAGCCAAAAAGAGGAAAGAGCTAAGTCTGAGGCCTTCTGAAGGTGGTTAAAAAGTATAATGTAATATGGGGCTCCTGGATGGCTCAGCTGGTTGAGTGTCTGACTCTCAATTTCAGCTCAAGTCATGATCTCATGGTTCATGAGATCAAGTCCTCCATTGGGCTCTGTGCTGGCAGCAGGGAGCCTGCTTGGTATTCTTTCTCCCTCCTTCTTTCTGTCCCTCCCCCACTAGCATGGGCTCTCTCTTTCAAAACAAATAAACAAATATTTTTTAAATAAAATAAAAAGTATAATGGATAAAAACTAAGACAGATAATTGAGCATTTCTTCTGTGACCATCACAGAATGAAATCCTTTATCCAGTGCCTCATCCAGTCTTGCTACCAACAATCAAGGAGGAAGATGCTCTTACTACTCCCATTCTAAAGAAGAGGAAACTGAGGACTGGAGAACACAGTCACTTAAGGTCACCCAGCTACAAATGGCCAAATTCCAAGAGCCAATGGCAACCTGTGCAAAGAGAAGAAACACCGTACCTCCTTTCTTACCCCCAAACTCACACCTTCACATGCAGGACAAGCCAGGAAACTTGCCCAAAGTCTGATAACTCAAGCCAGTTGTTGTTTTATTCAGGGTCTACCCTTCTCTCCTCTCCTTCCCCTAAACAAAGCAGCCTCACTGTTTTATCAGGAGATATAGATAGTAACTGGTAAGAAAAACAAAACTCAGATAAATTTTGAAAGAAAATGTGGCATTACTTTAATCAAATCTCTTCCTTTGAGCTTATGGGCAGAATCTCGTCCTGGGAATAATCCTCCATAATTAAAAGTCCCTTGCTTTTGTTTTCTTTCTCTTTTGTATTGTATCAAAGACCATAGATGATGATCTTTTTCAACAACAGAAAGACTCTCAGAAGAAGTCAGCTGTGTCTCCATTGGCAGCCTGGCTACAGACGGTGCATGTGGTGGGTGATGAAGAGAACATCTTGTCTCTCTGAGGTACCCCCTGGGCAGAGTAGCTCCATCAAGGAAAGAGGTGGAGGCCCAGAATCACATGAAATGGGCAACAAAATCAGACCAGGAGCTGAATGGGTCTAACTTTGTCAAAGGAAATGCTACAGATAGGCCTTCATCACTACATGGCAATACACCCCACAGAAGGCCTGCCTCTTTAAGAAGAGACAAGTTCCAGGGGTGCCTGGGTGGCTTAGTCAGTTAAGCATGAGACTCTTGGTTTTGGCCCAGATCCTACTCTCACAGTTCGTGAGTTCGAGCCCCGCATCAGGCTCCATGCTGACAGTGCGGAGCCTGCTTGGGATATTCTGTCTGTCTGTCTGTCTGTCTGTCTTTCTCTCTCTCTCTCTCAAAAAGGTACTAATAAATAAATAAATTTCAAAAAGAGACAAATTCATTCAGCTGGCAGCTAGTGAAGGGAGAATGTTTGTCCTTAGACTGAAATGTGAAACAAATATCCACTCTTTTCTCTGAGACACATTCAGAAAAGACACTGTAATCCCCCTTTCTTCCCTCAAGGAGAAGAAAGGAAAGCACAGGGATGCTAGGATGTTTGTCCCCAGATCACACAATGGTCAGTGTCAGGCACACAAGGAAAATGCATTTGCCTCTGACTGACTCTTTTATTGGATAACAAGGCAAAGTTTACCACCTACTTCATTCCTGGAAGCTGAAAATAGAAATATGCAGTTATAATATGGATTCCATCTCAATAGCATAATCACCAAATCTATTTTTCATATTTCAGTAAAGATGTAAATCAGTATTACATTTAAATATTTACACTCCCCACATGGATTGTCATGTGAATGATATAGGTACAGGTATGATGCATGATATAATGTAATATTAATACTTAATCTCAATAGGATAATTTCTCATTTATTTTAGGATCAGATACTTCCAGTAGCTCTCTGGCCTACCATCTACCTTGAATATAACAAGAAATTTTAGGGAGTCATTTGCTGTCATATAATTATTCATAACAAATATTCACTGGATACTTCCTAGGTACCAGATACTATAATATATACCAATCTACTCTTGCTTGGCTTTGCAATTTCTTGACATTGAAAAATGTTCAAAATTAAATTATGTGGGGCACCTGGGTGACTCAGTCAGTTAAGGGTCTGACTCTGGATTTCACCTCAGGTCATGATCTCACAGTTCAGAGGTTCGAGCCCTGTTTTGGGCTCTGTACTGTCAATGCTTGGGATTCTCTCTCTCCCTATCTTTCTGCCCTGCCCCTCATCAGTCATTCTCTCTCTCTCCCTCTTTCTCTCTCTCTCTCTCTCCAACTCTCAAAAGTAAATAAAAACATTTTAAAAATCTTTTTAAAACAGTTATGTAATGGAAGAAATTTTAGACCACCATGATTCTTAAAATACCCCAAGTGGCAAGTCACTATCCCCCAAAAGTGATGTTGTTTGGCTTTGAGACAAAAAGAAATCCCAAGGTCATAGCCACTAAAGACAGTGAAAATCCTGAAGCATTCCCTCAAGTAAGGCTCTCAGTCCAGGTCTTGAATTTTGAGTTCCAGCAGCTAGTAGTCACCAAACTTTCAAACAAGAGATCCAGTGTCAATGTTCTCAAGTAAAGAAACACACAAGAGGAAACTGTCAATTTTTTAAGCAGCTTTTAACTGTCCTCTAAGAGCTAACTCAATTCTAAATGAAAACATACATTCTTTCCTTGGCTAGTCACCAATGCCCTTGCCATAACTTTGTGATCATTGATGATTCTCCTAAGTTCCCTGAGATAATTAATTCCACACAATCATGAAATAAATGCTTCAGAAAGGCATTTTCTTTCTTTGGCACTGAGTCTACCCAAAGACAGCCTGAGGTTTTAAAGAACTGGCCAAAAGATCACACAAACAGAAAGGAGAATGGTGGTTGCCAGAGGCTAAGGAAGAAAGAAATGGGGAGCTGTTGTTTAATGGGCATAGAGTTTCAATTTCCAGGATGAAAGTTCTGGAGATTGGTTGCGCAACAGTGAGAACATACTTAAGAGTCCTGAACTGTACACTTAAAAATGGTTAAGTAAGGCATGTAAAGTTTATGTTGTGTGTTTTCTACCATAGTTTACATCTTTTTAAAAACTGGCTGACAGAAGGGCATCTGGCTGGCTCAGTCAGTAGAACATGCAACTTGTCATCTTTGGGTCATTAGTTCAAGCCCCATTTTTTAGGCGTGGAGCCTACTTTTAAAAAATGGCTGACAGAAAGAATTAATTCTGAATGAAGTTCAGGAGCAACATTCAAATGTTTGTTTCTGTATTTTTTCAAGGTTTAAATATTCAATTGGGAGCTAACAGTTTAGAGCATTTTCTAGTAACTAGTCCCTCCAAGTTTCTTGGCAAATGAGACATTTGTTCTAATACCTTAAACAGTAGCACTATTGATAGTTAGATGAATATTAGAATAACACATTAGAATAACACAATTTCTACTTTTCACTTAATTCTACTAGATCAGAACCTTCCTAAACATTTTCCTGCTAACCAAATTCCTCTCTCTTCTGTCAACCCGATAGATTCTAGAGAAAGGCACCTGGTTTAGGGAATTACCCACATGATCCTTTGTTTTGTTGCACTGGTTCTCCCTTTAGGATGCAGTTCTACATACACATTCTCATCTGTACTTCATAACTGCTCTGTGACAGAAAGATGGGGCAGGAGGTCAGTCTTTCTAAACCTGCTACATGCCAGGCATCATAAGCACTCTGTACACAGTCATTCATCCTCACAAGAGGCTGTGAGGTACACCTAGGTGATTAAAACCAAGGCACTAGAGCTAAGGAATTTGCTAAAGTCTTAGAGTTAGGAAGGAAAGTATGGAGCCAGAATTTAAACCTAGAAGTCTAACCCACGTGTATCCCACATACATTCACTACATCACTGCTAATATGAGTACATGGGAAAGCCAGACTGAAAAGAGATTCAGAGACCTGGCAATTATACTAGACCATACGTTTACAGAAAATCAAAGGGACAAGGGGTGCCTGGGTGGCTCAGTCAGTTAAGCACCTGACCATGGCTCAGGTCATGATCTCACGGTTTGTGGGTTCAAGCTCCACGCCAGGCTCTGTGCTGACAGCTCAGAGCCTGGAGCCTGCTTCAGATTCTGTGTCTCCCTCTCTCTCTGCCCCTCCTCCACTCATGCTCTGTCTCTTCCTCTCTCTCAAAGATAAAAATAAAAGCATTTAAAAAATAAAATAAAACAAAGAAAAGAAAGGAAAAGGGAGGGAGGAAATAAGAAGTGGCCTTAATGTCCGGTAGATTAAAACTGAGGCTAATCTTATCCTAGGAACAAGAGCATTAGCTCTGCCTTTCCCTTGCTGTTTCCACATGCCTGCCCTGTAAGACTGTCTTGATCCACAGCTTATTCGAAGGAATCTTTTAAAGCCATATGTTCATTTTGTGGGTGTTAATTTAAACAAGATAATATAAATCATAAGTGCATATAACCACACGCATATGTGGTGTGTGTGTGTGTGTGTGTGTGTGTGTGTTTTATAACAGTCTATTTTAATAGAAACAACGGTTGGAATCAATCAATGTCCATTGCAGGAAGCTTCTTGTCGGAACCCGAAGGCGCAGCTGTGCCTGTGCCCTGCTCTGCAGCCTGAGGGCCTGGGCCATCACTAGGGCCGTCCCCTTGCCCGCCCACCGGCCCATTCTGCTCAGCGGCTTCTTGCTCCTCTTTTGGAGGTTCCACTCTGGGCTTTGGCTTTGAAACTACAGGCCCACAGGTACTTATCAGCTCCTTAATTTTAGCTTCAATCTCTCTTGCCTTGACAATGGGATCCACAGTCAGACTCTGCTTGTTCTGCAGATTCAGTCTGTTATTCATCCACTCCATGGCTTCATTCGTGCTCTTCTCCATCTTCATCATGTCTACAGCATCCAAATTGTCATACTGGTCCTCCTTGTTTTTGAAAGAGTTGATTACTTTCATATACTGTTGGATTTGTTTCCCTAGTTCTTCAAATAATTTTGGTCTTTCTTCAGATTCCTGGAATCGCATCTTAATAGGGTGACCTAGATTTTTTAATTCTGCCAATTTATCGACATAAAGTTGCTTTGGCTGGTCTTCTCCATCCTCATACAACCAATTTTCAGTATCTTCTAATTTCAAGGTAAAACTGTTTCGATCAGCCTCACTCACAAACTTCTCGTACTCGCCGCTAAGCTTGTCCCTCATCTCACACACATACTCTTCCACAGTGTTCTTGGCAACATTCCTCTCCTTCTCCAGTTTATCCTGCATGATCATCTTACCCTCATTTTCAATGTACAAGTTGAGCATCTCTCGGTCTATCTGCCACAACAGCTGATTCTCAATGGGCAGGTCCACAGTACTGGTCTTCACTTTTGCCTTCTTGGCTTGGGGTGGTTGGTCCATCTTTCTGTCTTTTGATCCAGCTTGAGAGGTCTCCATTTCTTCAGATTCTGCCTTATTTTCTGCTGGTGTGTGCTGCTGCTGCTGCTGCTGCTGCTCTTCAGCATGGGGTTCCTCTTGGTCCACTTGCATTTTCTCTTCCTCTTTTGCGTTCTGATCTGTTTCCATCGGTTCCTCATTTTCCTCAAACTTGAGCACTCCCACTAGAGATGCACTGGACACACTGAAGATGCAATGGACATTTACTCACACCTTGACTTTCACCTTTGAACTGGAGCCATCAGACTGAGGAGTGACTTCATACTCCACAGCACACCAGAAGCAACAAAATAAATGAGAATACTATTGTCAACCACTCCCCATGAGATAGAATTCCCAGTCATACCTTTCAGTACCTCATGATTATGACCTATGGCCATCTGCCTTATGAACCTGACAAGCATTCCAGTGTCAAGCTGAATGCCAAATAGGGGGAAAACAAACAAACAAAAACAAAACCTAAAGTCTTTCTAGGTAGCATAAAAAGTAAAATCCCTCCAAATATAAAATCATAAAACACAGAAATTCTGAATGATATAGTTTTCATCCATTAAAATATAGAGCTAAGCTTGAATGAAAATAAGGAAAAGTTTGGGAGCAAAGGGGAAGAAGATATTGTAAAGGAGGTGGTAAGTATTAGCTAGAGCCAACCTATGTATCTTTGTCAATCATGGTAACCAAGAGCCTTGCCTCTGACAGCCACACAGGAGCCAGGAAGGCAAAGTATAAGTTGGTACAGAGACCCCCTCCATAAAGTCCAAGTCGTGTTAGTTACAGCAACAGATTCAGTGGAAGAATGGAACAAAAAATAATAATAAAATTGGCTGGCTAGCAAATGGAGATAATAAGAAAATATGTCTGTCTTAGTCTGAGCTCAGGAGGGGAGCACTCTTAATCCTAGACATGCCCTCACATGGGTGTATGATTTGAACTTGTACCACAGAAGTGACTTAGGGAAAAATAAGAAAGACGTTAACTTAAAAGAACTCCAAGATTGGTAGCTATCCAGGGCACCAAATAGAAGCAAACCCAGATCGACTCTACAGAGAAATGTAATCAACCCAAACTCAAAAGATCCCCAAAGATAACACACCACAGAACACAGATTCAGAATCCAAAAATATATAATTACTCAAGCTGTCATGGGTGAGAATCAACAGAAACAACTGCCAGCAAAATTAGAGCCCTAGGAATGATCAGGTATGCAATACAAAATAAATATATAAAATGTTTACATAAATTAAATGGAATAAAAATATTTATAAGGAAAAATAAATATTAAAAGGTCTCAGAGAATAAACTAAGGAATTAAAAAAAATTCTGTGGGTGGGTTAAACCACAGATTAGACACAGGTGAAATGAGAATTGCTAAACTAGAAGTTACTTCTGAAGAAATTACCTGTAAGGCAGCAAAGAATGACAAAGTGAGAGAAAATACAGGAGAGAATAGAGACTAAAAGTTGCCACAATATCCTTCAGGGGATGGATGCGACTGACCATTCAGTTTTGTTTCTGGGTTGCTTTTAGATTGATTTACTCGTGAAGCTGTAAGTAAGGAAATAAAGGTGATATGGTTAAAAGAAAATTGAGGTGACTGCCACTGCTTTTTCACTTGTAAGTTTCAGAAGCAAACAAGAGGTAGGAAGAAGGAAAACTGTCATTATTCACAAACATGATTGTTTATGTAGAAAATCCAATGGAATCTATAAAATAATCTAGAAGAACTAGCAAGTGAGTTTAGCATGATGAAAAGATACAATTTCAATATTTAAAAATAAACTGTATTTTACTATACTACCAATGAATACTTGGAAATTGAAAAAATTTTAATGCAATTTAAAGTTGCATCAAAATCCATAATATTTGTAGGATGTAATCTGACAAATTATGTGCAAGACCTATACATTGAAAACTACAAAACACTGCTAAGGGAAATTAAATGAGGTCTCAACAAATGGAGAAATATAATATGTCCATGAATCAAAGGACCCTATAATGTTAAGATGTCAGTTTTGCTCAGGGGCGCCTGGGTGGCTTAGTCGGTTAAGCGTCCGACTTTGGCTTAGGTCATGACCTCGCGGTTCGTGGGTTCGAGTCCCGTGTCGGGCTCTGTGCTGACTGCCAGCTCAGAGCCTGGAGCCTGTTTCAGTCTGTGACTCCCTCTCTCTCTGACCCTCCCCTGCTCACGCTGTCTCTCTCTCTCTCTCCTAGAAATAAATAAAAACATTTAAAAAAATTTAAAAAGATGTCAGTTTTGCTCAAATTAATTTACAGACTCAACACAATCCCAATCAAAATCCCAGCAGACTTTTTTGTTGATATTGGAAAGATGATTCTAAAATTCATATGGAAATGCAGAGGACTTACAATAGACAGAAGGACTTGAGAAAGAACAAAAATGAAGGACTTTCACCACTGCACTTCAAAACTTAGAATAAAATACCAACAAAAACCAGAAACAACCCAGAAGTGCATCAACAGGTAAATGAGCAAACTGCAATATAACCATACAAGAGAATGCCATTCAGTTATAAAAGGGTATGAAGTATAATTAATATGCACAGCAACACGAATATAAAAATAATTATGTTGATAAAAGATGACAAATAGAGTTCATACTGTTAGATTTTGTTTACATATAATTCTCAAAAATGCAACTACATATAGTAACAGAATTAGATCAGTGAAAACCTTGTGGGGTGAGAGGTCAAAGAAGAAATCACAATGGGGCATGAGAAGACTTTCGGTGATGGATATTGTCTTTGTAAAAGGATTTAAAACACCATGGCAGCAAGACCTCAGATTCCCTTGACTTTGACTCTTACCTTTTTCCTGCCCCCTTTAATTTGCTACTCCTTACTTTCCTCCAAACATTGGCTAACCCAAAACCCACAAGTGTTAGAAAAATAGCTCTTGGGAGAATTGTTCTGACAGTTATCTGGATAGGATTGCACTAGCTATGCCAAGCAAGAAGCACAAAAAGGGAACAATCTCTAAGGACTCCAGATATGAGATTCATAGCAGTTAAACACTAAAACTTCTACAAGAAAAACTGCCACTATTTGCAGATGACATGCTACTGCAGAATATACATATATATATATATATTTTTTATTTTTTTATTGATTTCTAGGAGAGAGACAGAGACAGCGTGAGCAGGGGAGGGTCAGAGAGAGAGGGGGAGATACAGACTCTGAAATTGGCTCCAGGCTCTGAGCTGGCAGTCAGCACAGAGCCCGACGCGGTGCTCGAACCCACGAACCGCGAGATCATGACCTAAGCGAAAGTCAGACGCTTAACCGACTAAGCCACCCAGGCGCCCCCAGAATATACATATATTGCAGTATATGCAGAAAACCTTAAGACTCCACTGAAAAGCTATTAGAATAAGTAAATTCTGAAAAGATGCAGAGTACAGAATACACAAATATCTGTTGTGTTTCTATATACTAATAACGAAGTAACAGAAAAAGAAATTAAGAAAGCAATTTCATTTGCAATAGCACCAAAAAGAAAAAAAAAAATACCTAGGAATAACTGTAACCAAGGAGGTGAAGGACCTAGATTCTGAAAACTGTAAGACATAGATGAAAGAAATTAAAGATAACAGAAATAAGTAAAAAAGATGTACCATGCTCATGGATAGGCAGAATTAATACTGTTTAAATGTCCATACTATCCAAAGCAATATACTACCACAGGCAAGATTTAACATAATTTCTATTGAAATACCAATGGCATTTCTCACAGAACTAGACAAAAAATACTAAAACTTGTATGGAACCCAAAGCAATCTTGAGAAAAAAGAACAAAGCTGGAAGTATCATAAGCCCTAGTTCAAACTATACTACAAAGCTCTGCTAAGCAAGACACTATAAGTACAGCACAAAAAATAGACACACAGATCGATGGGACAGAACAGAGAGGCCAGAAATAAACCCATGCTTATATGGCCAATTACTCTATGATGAAGGAGATGCAATGAAGCCAAGACAGTCTCTTAAATAAATGGAACTGGGGAAACAGAACAGCTACATGCCAAAAAATTAAACTGGACCAATTTGTTAAACCACACACAAAGGTAAGACCTGAATATAAGAAATGAAATCACAAAACTCCTAAAAGAAAAAATAGGTGGTAAACTCTGGAATACTGGTTTTGGCAACATTTTTCTGGATCTGTCTCCCCAGGCAATGGAAATAAAAGCAAAATTAAACAATTGGGACTACATTAAACTAAAAAGCTTTTGCACAGCAAAAGAAACCATCAACAACCAAAAAAGGCCACCTACTGAAAGGGAAAAGGTATTTGCAAATGACATATCCAATAAGGGTGAGCATCCAAAATATAGAAAGACCTTACACAACTCAACACTCACACACACACACACACACACACACACACACACACACACACAATTTAAAAATGGGCAGGTGACTTGAATAGACATTTTCCCAAAGAGGACATACAGATAGCCAACAGACACATGAAAAGATGCTCAACATCACTCATCATCAGGGAAATACAAATCAAAACCAAAACCAGATATCACCTCACCTGTCAGAATGGCTACTATCAAAAAGACAAGAAATAATGAGGGTTCCTCATGTGCTGTTGGTAGGAATGTAAATTGGTACAGCCACCGTGAAAAAAAGTACAGAGTTTCCTGAAAAAAATTAAAAATAGAAATAACATAGGATCCAGTAATTTCATATTAAAGAAATATTAAAGAAAATAAAAACGCTAATTCAAAAAGATAGTGGCACCCTATGTTCATTGCAGCATTATTTACAACACTCAAGACATGGAAACAACCCAACTGCCCATCCATAGATGAATGGATACAGAAGATGTGGCGTATATACACACAATGGAATTGGTCATAAAAGAGTGAAATTTTGCCGTTTGTAACAATTTGGAGAGACCTAGGGGGTACTATGCTAAGGAAAGTGAATTATAAGGAAGACTAATACCATATGATTTCACTTATATCTAAAAAACAGAACAAATGAACAAAGAAACAATAACTACCACACAGAAACAGACTCATAAATACAGAAAGCAGAGTGGTGATTGCCAGACGAGAAGGTGGTCAGGAGATGAGCAAAATAGGTAAAGGGGACAATGAGGTACAAACTTCCAATTATAAAATAAATTAGTTGCAGTACAGCATAGGGATGGTGATAGATGGTAACTACGCTAATCATGGGAAGCATTTTGTAATGTGTATAAATTGAAATTACTATGATATATATCTGAAACCAACATAATATTGCATGTCCATGATACTTCAATTTAAAAAAACACGAGGGGCATCAGGGTGCCTCAGTCTGTTGAGATCTGACTCTTGATGTCAGCTCACATCATGATCCCAGGGTCATGGGATGGAGCCCCACGTCAGGCTCCACTGGACCGTGGACCTTGCCTAAGATTCTCTCTCTCTCTCCCTCTGCCCCTGTCCCCCACTTGCCCTCTCCCTCTTTCTCAAAAACAAAAACAAAAACTAAACTAAACTAAACTAAAACTTTATCTGAACCATGGCACCAAGGCATGCATCCCTCTCTTCTGCACAGCCTACAAAACTCAGGCCCTACTTTAAGTAGAGCTTCCTGGTCTTCAGAGGCTCCCTGATGCAGATCAGTTGGGTCGCTAATCTTCATGTCAGTCATGTAAACATTTAACATCTTGGTATGTGCATATGTGTGTGTCTATATAGATGTATACACATAACATATAACATATTAAATCATGTAGTATAATAGGTACAGTTTATTATCATAAAAGGAAGAAGAGCAGGCAGGAGCATCCAAACAAATCTGAGAGTGGCTACTGACTCACGCTGCAAGCCACCAGACAGTCCACAAACCCTTCCTTTCCTGGGTCCAGAGCCTATTCTGTGACTTCTCGTCCATTTTCAGCCACACACCAGAAGCCCTTCCTTTCCCTTGGGCAGTGTTTACCCGAGTGAAAACTCACCTACACAGGCAACAAACAGAGTTTTCTCCTTTTTTGGCTTCACGAGACAACTGCTTAGTCCCCTCAAGGCCTGTAAAAATTGGCATCTCATCACTGGCCTGAAAAACTAACACTGTATTCTTGTTTCTACTATGGTTTCTTTTCAGATCAAATACATCTTTTGCCCTTTTACTAAAAACAAAATGTTCGCAGAATTTCTACGTGAAATCATATTTATCATTATTTTTTAAAGAACAGAAGGGGCACCTGGGTGGCTCCGTCAGTTAAGCATCCGTTTCTTTTCATTTTCTTAATGTTTTTATTTATTTTTGGGAGAGAGAGACAGAGTGTGAGCAGGGGAAGGGCAGAGATAAAAATTAAACAATTGGGACTACAGGATCCAAAACAGGCTCCAGGCTCTGAGCTGTCAGCACAGAGCCCAACGCAGGGCTCAAACCCCTGAACTGTGAGATCATGACCTGAGCCAAAGTCGGAAGCTCAACTGATTGAGCCACCCAGGTGCCCCAGCATCTGATTCTTGATTCTGGCTCAGTTCATCATCTCACAGTTTGTGAGTTCAAGTTCTACATGGAGCTCCTTGCTGACAGTGAGGAGCCTCCTTGGGATCCTGTCTCTCTCCTTCTCTCTCTGCCCCTTCCCTACTTGTGCTTCCTCACACACATGCTCTCTCTCTCAAAATGAAAATGTAAAAAAAAAAAATTTTAACGAAATAAATAATAAAAAAACAAATGTATTGCTAACATAGAAAACTAATGTATACACAGGCATGGGCATATACTCTTAATTCTCACCTTTACTCATTAGTTTGAGCCACAGTTGGGATTTTGTTTTGTTTTGCTTTTTGAGAGAGAGAGAGTTCGGGCAGGGGCAGAAGAGAGAGAGGGAAAAGAGAAAGAGAATCCTAGGCAGGCTCCATGGTCACCGTGGAGCCCGACACGGGGCTTGATCCCACAACCCAGAGAACATGACCTGAGCTGACATCCAGAGTCGGATGTTCAACCGACTGAGCCACCCAGGCGCCCCTGTGTCACAATTTGCAATTCCATAAATACAAACACCAGAGTACACTGCTTTGTCTTTGGAGATCAAACATACTTCTGGCCTTCTGCAGTCTGTCCCCTCTCATGTGATACTGGGACCACGTGAAAGAGGAAGAAGGCTGGGACTGCGATCTGCCTCCCATGCCCGACTCAATGCCCCGCATAGTGTCCCCACCATGAGGAGCATCACTCATGAGCAACCAGCCAAGTAATCACCAATGGTACATGCTACTCCTGCTTCCTAGGGGATGAAGACAGGCTGCACTGGTGCTTACAGAATATCCTCCTGCATGACCAGGAAGAAATGAGCAGGAAAAGAGATGGTTCCTGTTGTGTTGTATTATGTTTTGTTTTCAGATTGGCCACTTGAGGTTCCTCCCAGCCTCGAGGCTGGGGTGCCTCCATGGTCCGGCGACACTGGAGGCGAAACCTCCGTGTACATACAGAAATAAGTAAGAACCCAGAGGGTAAAACTGCCATTTAAACAAGTGCACACAGCAGGCATTACAGTTGCTTATAGAATGACTCATGTCTTGAAATCTACCTGAGCGATTGATCCACCTGTGTTTGCCATGTCCTGCCCCCATGGGGATGATGTGGTCATGCCATTAACCTGTGGTGACTGCATTTACACTAAGACAGAAAAAGGTTCAGAAGTTCCCAACTTGCGAAATCCAGGGAGTCAACTTATCCTCTACAATGTCTTTTAGTCACTTGCATCCTTAAACTGTAAGCACCAAGTCTTCCCGAGGAGGTGGGGGAGGGGGAAGAGGGGGAAGGATTAAATAGAACAACCACAAATGGAGTCCACTGGTTCTGAAATAAGCCATCTAGTTCCATACAACGTAGAGGACAAACGATCATTGCAATGCAAGCTATCTGGAAACTCTTGAGGGTACCATCAAGCTAATTAAAAAAATTTTTTTAAATGTTTCATGTATTTATTTTGAGAGAGAGAGAGAGTGCATGTGCAAGTGGGGGAGGGGCAGAAAGAGAGGGAGAGAAAGAACCCCAAGAGGGCTCCTCCACACTGATAGCACAGAGCCTGACAGGGAGCTCGATCCCACCAACCATGAGATCATGACCTGAGTCGATATCGAGTCTGGTGCTTAACTGAATAAAACCCCCAGGCGCTGCTCCATCAAGCTAATTTTCAATGAGCTTGGCCTCTGCTTCCTTTCACCTACAGTAGGTGTCTGGATATCACCTGTGACCAGCGGGAAGTTCTGGCCAGGGGGTATAGCATGGGCAGGTACACAGAAGTTAGTTTGCGGGGAGTAAAATCTCTTACATACACCATTTCTTGTTCACACCTCTTAATCTGTATATGCGATGTCAAGGTCTGGATTTGCACTTAAGATGTTAATGAAATTGTTTGTACAAAGTTGCTAACACAATTTTTCATGCCCTAAGGCCTTTCTGATTTCAGAAAGGAATCAGAACACTAGAGTCCTATACCTGCTATTCTGTACTTTAAAATTCTCTTTATTTGCCATTAGTAGTTAATCCTCATTACTAGGTTAAAACTCATATTAAATATTCCCCATTTAGGGGCGCCTGGGTAGCTCAGTCGGTTGAGCAACCAACTGCAGCTCAGGTCATGATCTCAGGGTTCATGAGTTTGAGACTCGCATCAGGCTCTCTGCTGTCAGAGCATAGTCCACTTTGATGCTCTGTCTCCCCCTCTCTCTGTCCCTTCCCCACTCATTCCCTATCTCTTTCTCTCTCTCTCCCAAAAATAAACATTAAAAAAATGTCCATTAAAATTATTTGTATGTTTCTTGTCTCCTGATAGAGCATTGCACATTTCTTTTTTTTTTTTTTAATGTTTTATTTATTTCTAGGAGAGAGAGAGAGACAGTGTGAGCAGGGGAGGGTCAGAGAGAGAGGGAGTCACAGACTGGAACAGGCTCCAGGCTCTGAGCTGGCAGTCAGCACAGAGCCCGACGTGGGGCTCGAACCCACGAACCGCGAGATCATGACCTAAGCGAAAGTCGGATGCTTAACCGACTAAGCCACCCAGGCACCCCAGCATTGCACATTTCTAAGGGATATGTGAATTGAGTTATATAGTGTGCAAACTGCCCGACTGTCCATGATAGCAACACACAGCATCCCACACATTTTATTAAGGTACTCCCCATTTTACACATCATTCACCTCCACTAGACCACAGGTTACTCAATGGCAGGGACTAAAGAAGACACTAAAGCAAAGTGTTAAAGACTGGGAATCTGTAGCCCAATTGTGGTCACAACACTTAAAAGGCAATGGTCAGAAAATGGGGGAAACTGACTTTCCTCATAAAACTGGCTGTGAGGATTAGCAGAGAAGAAAAGAACTGTTAAACACTACGCCAGCATTTTCAACAGTGACTAGAATCCAGTAGATACTCTGTGACTATTGAATGAATGAACTCCTGTGTCTTAATATACAAACAAAGAAGCTTTGCCTCTAAGATAAAAGACCAAGATTGTTGTAGAAAGGCACTTCATTTTTCATTTGTTGGAAAACCTGTGGCTTCGGAAATCCTTTTTCCATATCCAGTATATATTCAATGGCAGTTAGAGACAGGAAGAAAAGGAAAATGAAAGGGGACTAAAATGACCAGGAAAGAGGGGCGCCTGGGTGGCTCAGTGGGTTGGGCGTCCGACTTCGGCTCAGGTCATGATCTCATGGTTTGTGGGTTCGAGCCCCACATCAGGCTCTGTGCTGACAGCTCAGAGCCTAGAGCCTGCTTCAGATTCTGTGTCTCCCTCTCTCTCTGCCCCTCCCCTGCTCATGCTGTCTGTCTGTCTGTCTGTCTCTCTCTCTCTCAGAAATAAAATGTTAAAAAATGTTTTTAAACAAAATAAAATAAAATGACTGGGAAAGAGCATAAAAGGTAGAGGACGTCTTAGAGAGAGGATGTGATTCAAATATAGAAAATGAAAATGTTTTTAAATTATGTATTTTTAAGTTATTTTTTAAAATATATATTTTTAAAAACCAGATGAAAATTTTAAAAAATACATGTGAGGAGAAACTGAAGAAGGAGGGGTGGGGTGAGAATTGTACAGAGAAATGGTGAGCGGGGACAAAAAAAAGGAATATAGCTCTATATAAACCATCTTGGGACTTTTTCATAATTGAGAACACTCCGTGATTCTTCCCTTCCATGGTTTGGCTTCATTCACCACTTGCTCTTCTTCCGTCTCGATCCTTCTCGCTTCTTAGGGGCACTGGGAATTCGCCTCTGGAAGAGTCGCTCTAGAGGGACCCATCACCCTGAGATATTTGTCCCTGTCGGTCGGTCGCTGGCCCCTGTTGCAAAGGAGCTTCTCTTCTGTTCCTGCTACTTTTCCTGGGTTTCACGGACCCCGGCCACCTCTATGGGATGCTCGCTCTGTTTTGAGGGTTAGGAAAACAGGGAGAACAAAAAGTAATCTCTCCACTATGAGAAGCCTGCACTGGAAGGGGTTAGCCCCTTCCCACTGGGGAAATCCCCCCTCCCCCCCACCCCGTCTCAAAATGAAACTGGGTTAATTGGGAAGGGCACAGAGAAATCCAGAAGCCCAATTAACAAAATCTGAAATCTCCCAATTAACAAGATAATTGTTACATGGCTTTGGGGCAGCATTTGGAGCTTTAAAAAAGAAACCACTTGTTCCTGGCTTAGCCTGGGAGTGGCTGAAGATCCTTTCCGTCCCACAAAAGGAGCCTAGAGGTACACAGATTCCAAGAAGTTTGGAGAGAAAACCCGTGTGGAAAGCCCTGGATGGATGCCAAATGTCCCAAGGATCTTGAGCGGAAATATCTCTTGCATATTGGACTTTATTCCAGGGAGATAACCAGTGTCAAAACCTTCGCGTAAGAAGGGGCCTGACCTACACAGAGAACATTCTTGCCCAATCGTCCTGGATGTTTATGGACTTGCCTTGGTCCTTACCTGAACTCCAATATTATCCTGTATTAGTGCCCCCTTGGCTCTCTACATTCTGGGGAGCATATGCTACCGCTCTGGTAGTTTTTATTTATTCAAAGTTTGCTTGTTTGTTTGTTTGTTTGAAGAGAAAGAGATAGGGAATCCCAAGAAGGCTCCTTGTTATCAGCACAGAGCTCGATATGGAGCTCGAACCCACAAAACGTGACATCATGACCTGAGCTGAAATCAAGAGTCAGAGACTAAACCGACTGAGCCACACAGGTGCCCCTTTTCTGGGGCTCTTTTTGTTTTTTAATGTTTATTTACTTATTTTAAGAGAGAGAGAGAGTGAGCAAGAGAGGAGCAGAAAGAGAGGGAGAGAGTGGACAGCACAGAGCCCAACGCGGGGCTTGAACCCACGAACCACGAGATCATGACCTGAGCCGAAACCAAGAGTCGGATGCTTAACTGACTGAGCCCCCCAGGTGCCCCTGGGGCTTTTAAAATCAAGATACAGGGGCGCCTGGGTGGCTTAGTCGGTTAGGCGTCCGACTTTCGCTTAGGTCATGATCTCGCGGTTCGTGGGTTCGAGCCCCACGTCGGGCTCTGTGCTGACTGCCAGCTCGGAGACTGGAGCCTGTTTCAGTCTGAGACTCCCTCTCTCTCTCTGACCCTACCTTGCTCACGCTGTCTCTCTCTCTCTCTCCTAGAAATAAATAAAAATATTAAAAAATAAATAAATAAATATAAATAAATAAATAAAATCAAGATACAGTGTCCATGAAAAACCTAAAATAAGATATGGTAGGACAGAGACAGGCTCTGTGGGCTGAGGCCTGGAGGAAGGAGGCCCCACCTCACCCTGGAGAGCAGAAGCTCATCTCCTGCACCGAATGCAGCTTCTGTTTGTGAGGTCAAGAGGCCCTGAGGAAGACAGTCACAAGAGCGAAGAGGAGCTCACAGTCCCTGGGAGCACAGTCACCGCCACCCTGAAGCAGACACGCTGCTTATGACGAGAGCTCTGTCCTTGCCATGCCGGACCTGGCCACCATCTGTGTCCTTCCAGTTCCTGTGACAGTCTGTCCCCTCCCTGGTACGGGATAGGCAGGGTAGCCAGCTGTTCATGGTCTTCCCCATGAAGGTGCCAGGCCAGGTTGCCTGCGGTGTGGACTCCGAGTGGCCTGCGAGCCTCTCGGATGGGAGCCCAGGCCATTGTGCGTGCACCTCTCACCAGCATCCAGGACACCAGGACCACGCTGTCAATGGCAGGGATGTCCCTTCACTCTCAAGATGTTGTGTTGTTATCCTTGAAACAAGTCTCTGCTTTTGTTTCTCGTGCTCTTTTGCCGGGAGGTGAGGGAAACAAGATGCAGAGGCCTGGCCTCACCAGCCCTGGGAGCTACCCACTATAAGAGAGCACTGCCTGAGGTCTGACTGGAAAATACCACTGTCAGGGTGCCTGGATAGCTCAGTCAGCCAAGCATCCAACCCGGATGGGGTCATGATCTCACAGTTTGTAAGCTCGAGCCCCACATCAGGCTCTCCGCTGTTAGCACAGAGTCTGCTTTGGTTCCTCTCTCTTCCTCTGTCTCTGCCCCTCCCTGCCCCTGTGCTCACTCTCTCTCTCAAAAATCAACAAACAGAGAGGGAGGGGGAGATGATGATGATGATGATGATGATGATGATGATGATGATGGGGCGCCTGGGTCACTCAGTGGCCCAGTTATGTGTCTGACTTTGGCTCAGGTCATGATCTCGTGGTCTGTGAGTTGAAAGCCACCATCTAGCTCTGTGCTGACAGCTCAGAGCCTGGAGCCTAGAGCCTGCTTCAGATTCTGTGTCTCCCTCTCTCTCTGTCCTGCCCCAGATTGTGCCCTCTCTCTCTCTCAAAAGTAAATAAACATTTAAAAATTTTTAAAAAGAAGAAGAAGAAGAAAACACTACTGTCCACACCTGAAATTAGCCATTCTGGTACATTCTGCGTATCTTCAACCAAGCCTGCTGATATCTCCTTCCCTTTGAATTACCAGCAAAGTTTTTGGAATACAAATGAGAATTTCTGTTCTGTGGGCAGGAAAGCCCTTAACCAAATGTAAACTCTGCTCTGTTAGTTGTTCACATTTTACTCTGCCACATGGTCCCTGACACCCCATAAGGGAAAAAAAAAAAAAAAAAACCCACCTGCGATTTCTTCCCTCCAATCAATAGAATGGCTGGTGATTAACCAAGTTCCACCCCATTTCCCCAACAGCAAAAAATGTCCTGTGGACTTGTGTACTTGGGGCTTTGGGGATTTTTTTCCCCCTTTTTAATATTCTCTTCCCCAATGTTTTAGTCCTACAGGCCTGGGAATTAATGAACAATTGTTAAGTATTCATACATTTGCTTTCAAAATCTCAAGAATAGTACTCAATCAAGTTCCCACATATTAAAGGAAAAGCTCAGAAGCTGAAATGCAACTAAACACCAGGGGCTCATCTGCACTAAAAAATCATGTGTGGGGAGAGAGGGGAGGGGGACCTGGGGGCTCAGGGAGAGAGGGGAGGGGGACCTGGGGGCTCAGTGGGTTAAGTGTCTCACTCTTGATTTCTGCTCAGGTTATGATCTCACAGTTTGTGAGTTCGAGCCCTGCACCAGGCTCTGCGTTGATGGTGCAGATCCTGCTTGGGAGTCTCCTTGTCTCCCTCTCTCTCTCTGCCCCTCCCCTGCTCAGGCTCTCTCTCTGTCTCTCAAAATAAATAAATAAAAACTTTTAAAAAAATTCACACCTCCCCAGAAGATTTCTGTAAGGAACCCGTGTGAACACCCCAGTCTATCATTTACAGAGAGAATTTCCTGCAGGGGAACGTAGCAGAGCCAAAGTCTCACGGTGATCCTTGACCGGATTTACACTGGTAGCTTTTCCCCACGGAGTACAAGAGAAACGTGAACCCCGGGCTTGGGTCCTCCTGTCACCCCTGTATCAATGACAAGCCACAGCAGACCGAGGCTCAGCTGCCCGGGGGCAGTGACTGGCACGGTTCTTGGAAAGTAATAGGAGAGGTGTCAGGGAAGATGGTAGGTAGCAGAAGCGATATGAGACCCTGAGAGTCCCACCCCCGACCAAGATTAAATGTGCGAACGGCTTTCTTCTCTAATTAGACATTTATACCATCCACTGTCCAACCTTAAGAAACATCTAGGGACTGCGCTCGAGCGTGCCAATTTTTCTATTGACCTTTCACAGCTTTGGGAAGCAAAAACCCCTCTGATGGTGGGGGTGGGGGCGAGCAGGGGACTCAGCCCTCACCCCCTCCCCCACGACCCTGCAGCGCGCATAGTCTGCCAGCCCTTCCGCCTAGCCCGCTGTCACAGGCGGGGACTCGGGAGGGAGGGACAGTCTGTTGAATGTTTGCATCTTCCATCCAAAGAATTTATCCCCATATGCTACAGGCAGCCTCGGATCACGGAAGCATTCTCTGTGCTTTCTGCACGGAACAGCTTGTCTCTTCCTGCTGCTCTACAAGCATAAAGAAGAGGAAATAAATACTCAAGTTTTCTGGGGAGTTACAGGCAAATGCTTCGTGCTCTGCATCTTGGGACTGTAAACATGCACGCGGCCTTCACCTCCCAGTCTCTCTGGCTTTGGGGAGATTTTGAGCATGTCTGAGGACACAATGGTCTTTAACAGCATTGTCTATTTCACCCCACCTGTTGCTCACCTTGCTACCAAACACATGCCAGTTGTAATGAGATGGAACCACAGAGAATTAGGGTGATCCTGGGGGAGGGGCAGGGGTCAGAGAGAGCAGAGACCTTTGCACCAGAGCTGTTTGGCCTCCAAACAAACTGTTTGGCTTTGGTTGTGTATGATCCAAAATGAAATGGAAAGCAGAGAGGGTAACCGGCCCAGCTAACAGAGGCCCAAACGAGGCTTCTCCTATCAAATATTGGCACAACTCATTCATGCCCTCTAGCCATTTGTATATGCCCCGTAACACAAACACACACACACACACACACACACACACACACAAAATGTGCATGTACATAAGTATATCTTAAAGAAATTTAAAATTACGAAGAGTTTTTCAATGAAGGCAGAGAATGTTAGATAGAAAAACTAGAACTGTCAAGGGCCTCCTGAAGGTCTAGAGTGGGCCATCTTTTTCTATGATGGGTGAATTTTTTTTATGTTTCATTTATTTTTGAGACAGTGCATGCGTATGCAAGTAGGGGAGGGACAGAGAGAGGTGGGCAGAGGATTCTAAGCAGTCTCTGAGCTGTCAGCACAGAGCCCTAGGTGGGGCTCAAACTCACAAACCGGGAGATCATGACCTGAGCCAAAGTCACTCAACTGACTCAGGCACCCAGGTGCCCCTAGACTTAATCTTCTTTTTTTTTTTTTAATGTTTTATTTAACTGAGAGAGAGAGAGAGAGAGACAGTGCGAGCAGGGTAAGGGAGGGACAGAGAGAGACAGAGAGACGGAATCCGAAGACAGGCTCCAAGCTCTGAGCTAGCTATCAGCACAGAGCTCAACAGGAGGCTCGAACCCACGAACCGCAGGATCATGACCTGAGCCGAAGTCGGTCACTTAACTGACTGAGCCACACAGGCGCCCCTAGACTTGACCATCTTAATGACAACACCACCTTAAGATTAGGTAATTCTTCCCCCCCTGCCAATATGCTGTTTGACTCTTCCCCCAAAACCGGCTCAACCCACAGACTTTCTCCTTCTCCATAAATAGCACTTCTGGTCTTCTAATTGCTCATGCCAAACCCTGACATGCAGCTTTGACTCTTTTCTCTCCCACCTCCCTTTCCACTTGTCAACAAATCCTGTCTGCCTCCTCTGGAAATATACTCAGACTGGGAACACCCTTCCCTCAGTCTCCCCATTTTCACTTCCCCACTAAGTCTCTCTGCGACATGATGGCAGAGTTTAGAAAGTAGGAAATCAGATCCTGGGTCAGTGGTGATCCAAACCCTGCAAAGGGTTCTGTCTCCCTCAGAGTCAAGCCCAAGCATCTGCCTGCAAGGCCCAAAGAGACCCCCTACTCCGAATTGACCCCCCACCTCTTGCATCCCTTGAGATGGCTACACCAGCCTCTCTGCTATTTTTCCCACACACCAAATGCACCTCAAGGCCTTGAACCCGAACATTCTTTTGTCCTGCCCCCACCTTTAAGATTTACACCCTCCCTCTTCAAGCCCCTCTTGAAAGTGAATGGGCATTCTCTCTCCCTCCCTCTCTCTCTGCCCCTCCTCCAGGCACACACACTCTCTCTCTTTTAAAATAAATAAACAATTTTTTTATGTGAATGAGAATTCCCCTGCCCCCATCCTGCCCTTGACACTACAGACGTTCTTATTACTTCCCATCTTAAGATCGTAGGGTATACCCCTCATCACCCCCTGACAGATGTTTACTAGTTTATTTGTTTATAGTTTCAGATTCCTTCCCCAGACTAGCCCCACAGGATATATAAGCTCCATGAGGCCAGAGGCTTTGTCCAGTTTGATTTGTGCTAATCCTCATGGCTAGAGCAGCACCTGATAGGAGCTCAATAAACATCATGATATGAACAAAAGCACCCAACATGTTATTAATGAATGTCTACTTTGTGAATGAACAAAAGCACCCAACATCTACTTTGTGAGGCAAGTGGCTGAGAGTAGTGAAAGAGCTGACATGGGCCCTGCCTGATGGCTGCGTGTTACTGGGGAAAAAACCTACTGCATGGATTATTTACATTAGATAATCTCAGACAGTGATAAAGAAAAATAGCATAAAGAAAGGCTAAGGGTAGGTAGGATGGGGAAATACTTGGAGCTGAGACCTGAATGTCAAGGAGGCAGCCTGGAGAAGAAAAGCATTCTAAGCAGAAGAAATGCAAAGGCCCTGGGGCAGGTACAAAGGTAGGTGTGTTGCAAAAACAGACAGAATGTAGTGTTCCAGCAGAACCTGGGAGGAGGTGAGGACTAAGATGAGCAGAGGGTCAGAACAAACATTCATGTTTTATGGTAAATCTCACAGAAGCTAGTGGAAGGATTTATGCAAGTTAGTGAGTGAGACAGTCTAATTGATGTTTTTTTAAAAGGTTTTTAAATATTTATTTTGAGAGAGAGCAAAGGAGCATGAGCAGGGGAAGGGCAGTAAGAAAGGGAATCCCAAGCAGGCTCCACACTGACAGCACAGAGCCCAATGTGGGGGCTGAACCCACAAGCCATGAGCCGAAACTAAGTGTTGGATGCTTAACCAACTGAGCCATCCAGGCTTCCATAACTGACATTTTTAAAGATTCCTCTGACTTCTCTATGGAGAATGGTCTTTTTGTGAAGTAGTGGTGCAGCCAGTTAGGAGACTGTCATGCAACTGTCCAGGAAGAACCAAGATATAGGGGCCGAGAGAGTGATAAACTGTCAGAAAGCTAAAATGGGTATCATCATCCCCATTTACAAAGTAAGACATAGAACCCTAGAGAAGGAAGTTGATATGTTCTCAAGACGGGCATGGCAAATGACTGCCAGAGGAAGGAATGGAACCCAGTTCTCTTGATTCCCAGTCACATAATAGGACGTTAGTTAAAAAGTCCATCTCTTGAATTAGTTAGTCCTAACAACTAAATAAAGACCATTCCTGGCAAAATGTCTCCCAGAAAATCGTTCCTCAGACTCCCTTTCTCCTGAGCTTTGAGGCTTCTCTTCTCAAGACAATCCAATTACAGACACACCCAGAAGTGACAGGCTAGGGGCCCATGACAGGTGTCCCTCCCTCCCAGACATACAGACAGTTTGGTGCTGAGCAGTCTGGTATGGCTAGTTCACCAACAACTGCTTCTGGAAAAGGAAATACCAAATGGAGTTTAACTGACAAGATCCCACATCGTGTTCTCCTGGATGAACCTCCCAGACGAAGGATGGATGCCCATGGAATCACCATAGAGCAGAGGAGCTGCAGGGACCAGAGGCATGAGTACCTGGGCAGTGATGGTAATCACCAGCAGTAAGGACCTTGACAATAACTAATGAGAGGTAGGAAGCCACTCGAGGAGGAATGTTGTGAACTTGGGAAGAACCTAGTCAGCAGACCCAGATTCCGGTCCAGGTTCGGATATCTGCTGGGTCCCCACTGGGGCAGTGGAGGGTCGAAGTAGGGGGCAGATCAGATTAATGGCTCTGCTCACTGGGGCTCCTGGAAGAATTCCATAAAGCTGGCTTAATCACCCTCTTCTCCCTTTTCAAGAGTTACATAGAAGTCGCACATATATGTATCAGCAACATGCAAGACAATAAGTTCACATCAACAACTCTGATGGAAGTTTTACGGTTTTAGTCAGTTAAAGAAATGGAAAATATTGAGGCGCCTGTGGGGCTCAGTTGGTTGAGCATCCGACTTTGGCTCAAGTCATGATCTCACGATTCATGAGTCAGCTGACTCATGTGCTGACAGCTCAGAGCCTGGAGCCTGCTTTGGATTCTGTGACTCCCTCTCTCTCTGCCCCTCTCCTGCTCACACTCTGTCTCTGTGTCTCAAAAAATAAATAAATGTTAAAAAAAAAAAGAATGGAAAAATGTATGTGTTACAAAGCAATTCAGAAGAAATCTTTGAAAAAAAGACATTTTGGAATAGAGATGAAGGTACATAGTGCAAGAGATCCTTGAGGCAAAGAAGTTGGAAACCATGTGGCTTTCCCTGATTCCTACCAGCTTTAATAGTCTAGAGACTCTCAAAAAGAGGGTGAGTGGGGCAGTGCCTGGGTGGCTCAGTCAGTTAAGTGTCTGACTCTTGATAACAGCTCAGGTCATGATCTCACGGTTTGAGATCAAGCCTCACACTGGGCTCTGCACTGACAGTGTGGAACCTGCTTGGGATTCTCTCTCCCTTTCTCTCTGCCCCTCCCTCTATTTGTGCACCTACTCTAAATAAATAAATATTTTTTTCTAAATTTTTTAAATGTTTTATTTATTTCTGAGAGAGAGAGAGAGAGAGCACGAGCAGGGGAAGGGCAGAGAGAGAGGGAGATACAGAATCCAAAGCAGGCTCCAGGCTCTGTTCTAGCTGTCAGCACAGAACCCAATGTGGGACTCAAACTCACAAACCGTGAGATCATGACCTGAGTCGAAGTCGGATGCTTAACTGACTGAGCCACCTAGGCACCCCATATCTTTTTTAAAGTCTAGAGACTTCTACTGAAAATCCCTGGCGGGGGCAGGGAACATTCATCAAGGACATTTGAAGCCAGGATGGGCCCCAGCTAATGCATCTCCAAGGTATGATCCCATGATAGGGCCATTTCCCTGGAGTAACATTGCTTTCCAGGTGGGTTAGAGTAGACAAGACACGGCAAGGGGAAGGGGCATGGGTCCAGGAGTTGGGAAAGCTATGTTCCAGGTCTGGGGTACACTCAAATAACTGAACTGGTCTGAGCCTCTGTCTTCTGACCCTATAAAGTGGGATGGATTTCATGAGGGGAATCCTTAAGGCCCCCTGAAAGCTCCAGCTCTGTAAGTCCAGAGATTTCAGTAAGGTCATTTGGTTTTATCCTGGATTCCCTAGTACCAGAAGCAAAGGGAAAGATGCCATGCTAGCATTTTAGTGTGAGGGTACGCTGTCAGGGTAAAAAAGAAGGGAAAGAAAAATGAGGTAGAGAAGGCAGGGAGCACATACGAAGGGGTGTGTTGTTAAACTGGGCACACCCTTGCAACACATGCAGCGAAGGGCTCATTCTCATGAACTGAGTCCCAGAACTATCCCGAGAGGGGAGCAAAGTGAGTGCCGTATGGCCACCCAACAGCTCTCAGCTGAGGCTCTCTGCAGGAAATGAAATCAGACAGAGGGCCACCTCACCCAAAGGTACACCCCCTGCCAAGGGCAGCCCAGATCCAGTGACCAGTTGCTAAGGGGTCCCAAAGGCTCAGCCCCATGGCATCCATATGGGGCAACTCTGTGAAGTCATCCTAAAGGCAAACCTCCATGCACTGGCAGAGGCCTTTGTTGTAAAGTCCTCACACTTGGTCCTGACCCTCTGTCCAACCCCACTCTGCTGGACAGAAATAGCTTGGCCCTAAATCTCAGGAACACACAGCAATAATTTTAAGTGAAGTAGAGGAAAAATCCAAAATCCTCTTACCCCTCTCTTCTCAACCGCTGTTTTTAGAAGTGAACAAATGTTTTGTGTCACTCTGCTTTCAATTCAAAGTCACCATCAAGGACAAAGAGGACCATTTGTTATTGCCGGAGAAGTTCCCGCCCAAGAAATGACTAGCTATGAATATGCATATCAAGTAGATGCATTCAACTTCTGAGTAATTACCATGGAATATCAATATCAATTCGTGTTTTTAAACTCCTAATGTTGCCTAGCATCCCTGCCTTCTTCTCAGACTTCTCTGATTCTCCTAGAATGAAGAAGGCCCAAGAGTTCACAAATAAATGTCTCATCTGGATTTAAGGAAAATCCCAGGAGAACCTTTTCCAACCACAAGCACACTCTCGGAGTACACGATGATGGCTCTGAGTCCTTAATGTTCTACTCTCCTTTCTCCTTTACTTAGACCAGCCCTGAGCACCTGCTCTCCAAAAACCCTGGCTTTTTCTGCCATCTTGGGCTGATTTCCCTGCTTGCCTGTCAGCAGAAGCATGACATTCTATCTGGTCTACACAGCTCGAAGCAGGGAGGGTGGGAGGGAATCACATCCAAACTTCAACATTCAGGACAAAAGATCCATTTCGGAACCTGGGTGATCTCTATTCCTTGTTGACACTGATCAAATAAACTACTGCCTATCTACGCTTCCTTTCTCATTCTGCTTTAGGTGGCATTAACCAGAGTACAGTGTCCACAGCAGAGGTGTTAAAAGCCTTCCTCTCTGCATTCTGGATCAGACCAGGTTGAACTGGGAAAGTACTGGATTGACTTCAGTTTAACACACTTGAAAAGGGATGAAGATAATTTTTAGATGGTGCCAAAGAAAGCACGAGAGTATGGAAAGAGAAAGCATGCCCTTCAAAGAACCAACAGAAGTAGGGCCCTGGCTCTGGATGAACGAGTCACCACTGCCTTCCACCACTGTGGAAATGTGTACTACTGTCAAGAGAACAGGTGTATACTTTGTAGTTTTATCTCTGTTCAGATTTGCTTAGAGGTTAGCAAAAAAAGGAGGATGAAGGGGGTACCTGGGTGGCTCAGTTGGTTGAGCGTCCAACTTCGGCTCAGTTCATGATCTCACAGTTCATGGGTTTGAGCCCTGTGTCGGGCTCTGTGCTGACAGCTTTAGGAGCCTGGAGGCTGATTTAGATTCTGTGTGTCCCTCTCTCTCTGACCCTCCTCTGCTCGCACTCTGTCTCTCTCCCTCTCTCAAAAATAAACAAACATTAAAAAGAATTTTTAAAAAAAAGGAAAAGTAAGAAAAGGAGAAAGGAAAAAAACCTGAAGTTGAACCAGAAGAAAAACCATCACTTACTGAATGGTTAAGAGGGAGTTCAAAGAGTAAATGAAAAACTTGAGTATTAGACTAAGGTAAGAAGCCACAGCAGTGGGGCAGGCCCATGGACTTCGGCAGTAGCTGTGGTCAATAAGATGATGGAATTATTGCTTTAGTCTCCCCTTGTTTCAAATTCTCCAAAGCCAGCCTACCATTGGCCGATCTTGCGTCACACGCCCACCTCTTGGCTGGTAGATGGTGGAAGAGGCTCGGCTGGCAGTCTGCCTCGCAGTAAGAAACAAGTTAGTTCCCAAAGAAGAATCCAGGTGCAGTTCCCAAAAGAAGGGGGAAAGATCTTGGGTAGTCTAAATCAGATGCTCAGTGGTAATCCGGTAATGCACAACACAAGGGAACTTATTAGAAATGCAAATACACTGGCAGAACCTCAGGCCTACTGAGTCAGAATGTCTGGGGGTGGGCCCCAGGAAGCTGTACGTCAACAATTTCTCAAGCAGACCCGAGTTTGAGAAGCCGGGGTTTAACCGATTGGATGCTAACACAGGCTCTAGAGCGTAGGACTGGAACAAACAGGTTGAAGGTTAAAAGAATCGATTTTAGGCAGAAATCAGGAAAACAGTATTTAGATATCATTCGTGACAAGTGCAGTCACAGCCCAGGGTATCCGGAAGCTCCCCACAGGAGAAAGGATTCAAGCGGGAGCTCTCGGAAAGTTGTGGAAGAGATTCAACATCAAATGACCTTCAAAGTCCTTTGTAACACTAAGGTTGTCCTCGTGAGGTGAAAGGTTTTGACCATGATTTTCTTTAAATATCTACTGGTGAGTGATTGTGACATAGAGTCCTAGAAAAACTACAACTTCTCTGAATTGTGCTTTAATAGGGAAACCTCGTCTGACGCTAAGATGACAAAGAAGAGCTCAGAGTCCCACATCCCAGTGGGAGAAGGGGATTCTTCTGTCCTAACATGTATCACAGTGAGACCGCCCAAGAAGAGGCTGGGCCTTGGTTGCGTAAGCTGAAAAGAAGCTCGGACTCTGGGGCTTTTCCAAGGAGGCAAAGGATATATCAGCTGCCAGTCCTAATAAACAACCTCATTTGTGGTCCACTGTCCAGTGATAAACTTTACTGGACTCATAAAGGTTGTCCAGATGGGGTGCTGGATCACAGAACAAAACCAAAACAACACAAATAACAACAACGATAAATATTTATTGATCAGATAAAGAAAAATCAGAAAACTGAAAATAAAACCACTTAGGATCACACACAAATGTATGATCACACTGGGCCATCAGTATAAGTTCTTTTGTATTTTTTAAATTTTATTTCTTTAAAGAGTCAGACACTCAATCGACGGAGCCACCAGGTGTCCCAGTATAAGTTCTTTTTTAGACTGGATTAGCATTTCTCTCAATCAAAAATAATTGTGGAGATATGTTTGCACGTATAGGAGGATTAGGAGGAACTTGACGGAGGAACAAGGGGGAGAAGAAGGGCGGAAATGGTGGGGGAAAGGGAGAGAGGCAAACCATGAGAGACTCTTGAATGCTGACAAAAACTGAGGACTGATGGATGTGGGGGGGAGGGGGGATGGGCATGGAGGAGGACACTTGTGGGGATGAGCACTGAGTGTTATGTGGAAACTAATTTGACAATAAACTATTTATAAAAAAAAATAATAATAATTGTGGAGAAGGTAGAAAGGAAACAGCCATTTCTCTTTGATCTCTTTAAGCTTGGCTATGACTATGACTTGTACAATATTTTCCAACCACTTAGTTGGGAAATCCTCTTTTGCAGAAATCAAACACTTCTTTGAACTACATTAGAAAACTCTTGATGAGAGGGACCTTTTATAAAAAGCAGAACCAATTTTGATATTTCCCTCTGTCTCAAGCCTGGTTTTGTTTCCAAGTACTGAAAGGATGTTTCCCCTTGCTTCTGCTTAGATCCAATGATATAGAAAAAGATATTAAATGCCCCTGACATGGAGCCTGGATGGCTCAGATGGTTAAGCAACTGACTTCTGCTCAGGTCATAATCACACAGCTTGTGGGTTTGAGCCCCACGTCGGGCTCTGTGCTGACAGCTCAGAGCCTGAAGCCTCCTTCAGATTCTGTGTCTCCCTCTGTCTCTCTCTCTGGCTGTCCCCAACTATACTCTGTCTCTCTCTCTCTCTCTCTCAAAAATAAATAAAACATTTTTAAAAATCTTTAAATAATAATTAAAGTAAAATGGCGCTGACAAAACCACTATACAGCTTTCAGTTCTTAGGGGAAGGCAACTTTCAATCATAAAGGTTTTTTCCTTTTCATTTAGACCTATAAATGTACACACTGATGTTTCAGGGATGACTGTGAATTTCCAGAATTTGTTCATAAGCATTCTTTTTAAAATGTTTTTAATGTTTTATTTATTTTTTTGAGAGAGACAGACAGACAGTATGAGCAGGGAAGGGTCAGAGAGAAAGGGAGACACAGACTCTGAAACAGGCTCCAGGCTTTGAGCTAGCCATCAGCACAGAGCCCGACAAAGGGCTAAAACCCATGAACTAGGAGATCATAACCTGAGCCGAAGTCAGATGCTCAACCAACTGAGACACCCAGGCACCCCCATAAGCATTCTGAAGGTAGAAGGAGTGAATGACAGAACATAAGAGGCCTTCGCAGAAGTCTGTCTGCTTTAGCGTTTTTATTCTTGACAGACACATTATGTTGTAAACACCTAAGTGCTAGCTTTATTTCTCCTCTGCCAAAATCAAGGCCCAAATCTTGGCGAGTTTCAAATCTGTATGGTACACATACAGTCATTCGGTGTATATGAGGCATAGATCTTAAAAACTTTGGTGGAATGCTTAAATGGAAAAGAAAAAAAAAACCTGAATGATACAAAGAAAAATAATGTGACAGACATAAAGCATTTCAGTTGATGTGGCTTATTTGTTTCATTGAAGTATTATTCTCATAATATTTTTGTTTTGACTGTTTTATTGTCATTCAACTATTTTTTTTTCCCATAAAGGGGGGCAGTTATATTATTTTTTAGGTGGCAACAAAGGATTTTATACATTCACCGCCTGGGAAGGTAAACAAGATGATTAATTCCACCCACTTGTCAATAAGTGATGAGGCCCGGGGTGCCTGGGCAGCTCATTCCATTAGCCATCTGACTCTTGGTCAGCTCAGATCATGATCTCATGCTTTCATGAGTTCAAGTCCTGCTTTAGGCCCTGCACTTGTAGCACAGGGCCTTCTTGGGATTCTCTCCCTCTCTCTGCCCCGCACCCATTGTCACTGTCTCTGTCTCTCTCAAACAAAATAAAATAAAACTGGGCCACCTGGGTGGCTCAGTCGGCTAAGCGTCTGACTTCAGTTCAGGTCATGATCTCGTGGTTCATGAGTTCGAGCCCTGCATCAGGCTCTGTGCTGACGACAGCTCAGAGCCTGGAGCTGCTTTGGATTCTGTTTGTGTCTCTCTCTGCCCCTGCCCTACTTGTACTCTGTCTCTCTCTCTCAAAAATAAATTTAAAAAATAAAAAATACAACAAAACTTTTTTAAAAATCAAAAAAAATGAAAATACTGAAAAAAATAAACAAACAACAACAATAACAACAAACAACTGATGCAGGCCTTTGTCCTCACTGATCCCAGAAGTCTGTCTCTACACGCTGATTGGCTTAGGTCACTTGCACCGTCACTGACTGTCTGTCCATGACACACTGCAAACACAATAGCATGGCATTCCAGGTCCTGATGTCCATCTGGCCAGCCCTCCCTGACTCTTTCTCTTTATTTCTCCGTTCCTCCTCTCCCCATATCTTTATATCCTCCTGCCCCGCCTCACCCCACTCACTGTATCAGGACTACTTCTCTCTTCAGAGTTGTTCAGATCGCATCTCAATAGCAGAGCCTGATGAACGTTCTTTCCTGGTTCTCTTGGTGGAGAATATGAAGGCTTCTTAAATCTATTTCCCTCACCAAACTATGAGCCTTCAGGACAGAACCAATCCTTATTCTCCTTATTCTTCTTTACAATTTGGTATCATGTGTCATATAGAGACTTTGATAAATGTACATTGATGAATGAGTGGTTAAATAAATAAATGATGTCATGCATGCGTTGCTAGAGGTCCAGAAAATACAGAAACACAGTAGACTGGTCTAGAAATTAGGCTATTCACCAGTAAACTATTTTTAGGTTTACTTTTTTACTTATTTAAAGAGAGAGCTAGCAGGGAAGGGACAGAGAGAATCCCAAGCAGGCTCTGCAATAGAGGCAGAGGGACTAAACCAAGGTCACTCGCGTTTTTGTAGATAAGAAGACTCAAGACAAAAAGGGGGACATAATTTTTACTTCCTTTTTCTCTAAAAAAGGTCTGTATCTTTACCATCATGGTGTTTCTGAGAAATCATTAACAGTGGCAGGAGTGGAACTATAAATGGTAGCCTAGGACCTCTAGCAGGGAGTCGGCAAAGTGATTAGGTTTTATGAAATACAAGAGAACAAGAGAAAAATCATTCAGTCAAGAAAAAGAGAGCCAGAGCTGACCAAGAGGAAGATGAGAGTCAGAGACAATCTTCTCAAGGTAACGTACGGACTACACCACTTGACATTGGACTAGGAAAACAAATCCAATTGCTTTTTTAATATTTGGGAAGCAAATTTAGAACAGCTTGAGTAATAACAAATTCAATATTCCCCTCTCTATTTATAAATGTAAATGCTGGTGCCAAGCAGGAAAACTGGCTGGCTGACTCCCCTTTAACTACAGTCTATCCTCAGACACCCTAGCTTTGATCATGGTGCTGGCACATGATTATGGATGCATTCCTTTGGGAGGTGTGGAGAGAGGAGAGAGAGAGAGAGGAGAGACATATAGGAGAGAGAGAGAGAGAGAGGAGAGACATATAGGAGAGAGAGAGAGAGAGAGAGGAGAGAGAGGAGGCAAGGAAGCACTTCCTTATCATTAATATTCTGTCCTTAGTATCTATCAAAAAGTTTTTAATGTTTTATTCATCTTTTTTTTGAGAGAGAGAGAGAGAATGAACAAGTGGGGGAGGGACAGAGAGGGGGGAGATAAGGATCTGAAGCAGGCTCCAGGCTGTCAGCATGGAGTCCAATGCAGGGCTCAAATCCATGAACTGCGAGATCATGACCTGAGTCGAAGTCAGATGCCCAACCGACTGAGCCACCCAAACACTCCCATAATTTTAAGTGTGCTCAACCTTTGATCCAGCAACCTACTTCTAGGAATACATCCTAAAGAAATTCTTGTACAAGTTAACCCAAGCCATATCCATGGCATTATTTTATTAAAGACAACCATTTGAAATCAACCTGAATATCTATGCATTTGAGAATGGTTAAATAAACCATCTAATGTTCAAACTAGGAATACCATGCAGTCATTATACTGAATCAGTTCTTTCTTGACATGAAAGTACACCTATGGTATATTGTTGAAATAAAAAAGTAAGGTTTTAATAATAGACAATGTACTCTCATGTGTTTCAAAAATACATATGTATGTATTTGTGTGAGAGTATGTGTGAACATGTACATGTCTGTATATATATGTACGTATATATACCATGACTGCATAGAAAGATACTTGGGGTGCCTGGGTGGCTCAGTCAATTAAGTGTCCAGCTTCGGCTCAGGTCATGATCTCACCGTTTGTGAGTTCGCTCCCTGTGTCAGGCTCTGTGCTGACAGCTCAGAGCCTGGAGCCTGCTTCGGATTCTGTGTCTCCTCCTCTCTCTGCCCCTCCCCCAATTGTGCTGTCTCTCTCCATCTCTCAAAAATAAATAAATGTAAAAAAATAATTATAATAAACAAAATATGCAGCGCGTGAGAATCCTTCGGACTCTCCTCTCATCACAAAAACAGTCTCTGGGATAACGATGGTATTGCTTTTGTCAAGTCGGCTGAGACCTCTAAAAAGATGCAGAATCTTCACTCAAAAAGTGAGCCTAAGTTAAAGAGCATTTCCGTGTTTCTATGGCAGAGCCATCTTGCAAAGGCAGGTCCTGGGCTGAACTAGCTCACTGCTGCTCAGAATGAAGTACAAAACACTACCCCGGTTCTCCTGGTACTGACAATAGCCACTACAGGGCACATTCAGTCTTCAAAGAATGCCGCCATTTTCCAGTCTTTGCCTTTGTATACATTTACAATTTTACTGCCTTAATGTAAAACCTTTATTTTCTGTGTGTGTGTGTGCGCACATGCTCACACACAGAGTTCAGTATTTATTCAACTTTCTTATGCTCACATGTAGTTCTTAGGCTGCTAAATACCTCACATTCCTTCAGGAATTTTTTAAATTTCAGTAAAGTCGAGGGGCGCCTGGGTGGCTTAGTCGGTTAAGCGTCCGACTTTCACTTAGGTCATGATCTCGCAGTTCGTGGTTTTGAGTCCCGCGTCGGGCTCTGTGCTGACTGCCAGCTCAGAGCCTGGAGCCTATTTCAGAGTCTGTGACTCCCTCTCTTTCTGACCCTCTCCTGCTCACGCTGTCTCTCTCTCTCTCTCTCTCTCTCTCTCTCCTAGAAATAAATAAAACATTAAAAACAAAAATTTAAAAAAAAATTTCAGTAAAGTCAAATGTTATATGAATGTTTTGAATCCTTTTGACAAAAGTTGAGTTCACGGTAAAGGCTGGCGCAGTGGGAAAATGAGTTGAACCCATTTCCCTCCTAAGCACTGTGTTTACAGTCAACATCTCACCCAGTTCTGCCCCACAACAGTGCCTCTCCATGTTCTCCCAGGCACCGGCTTCACAGTAGATGAGGACAAGGATCTAGGCAGCCCCACAGCCTCAGGAAGACCCAGGATAAGAATATGGGACTAAAAACGAGACTTGGTTGTACTTTGCAAGTACTATTTATTTACATTTGCTCAATGGCAGAGCATCTCCCAGAAGAGATATTTGCCAAAAGCCTTCAGTAATGGCACATGAACATGAAGAAACCTGAAGAAGTGTGAAAGATCACCTCAGCACTCCCACTGCTGGGAATATTAGCACTTTCCAAAAAGATAAGGGAAAACTTCAGCATCTCTGAGACAAAACTGAACTACAATGACCGTCTTCTCTTGTCACTTAATAGAGGGCATTTATTCTTTCTCTTTCTCCCTGTTGTTCAGTTAACATTATGCAGCCTTCATATTCAAGTCGCGTGTGAGATTCCCCAGTCAAGCTTCCCCTAAAGTAGGGCGATGTCCCTAGTATTGGCTCCCAATGCTTTGTACTACTCCAATCACAACATACATCGACAGTGCAATTACTTCTGTGTTTGTATGACTATTTCATTAAGATTATATCTGCCTCTTCACTAATCTGTAAGTTCCGTGAAGACTTAGTCTTATAGCACTGTGCCTATAACATGATCAGTCCTCAAAAATTAATTGAATAGAAGGGCAAAAAAAATAATAATAATAATAGAGGAAGGAATGGATGATGCCAATTCATCTCAGAGGCGGCCATCCTCCCTTACATTCAATGCCACCATGGTCAGGCTTGACTTGTTTGTCAGTTCATGGACTCATGATCCAGAGCAAAGGTAGAGAAATTAAGGTTCATCTATAAAGTATGTGTGTAAGTCACTAGGGCTTATGCAAGAAAGGGGAGGTTTGTATGGGCTCCTACCTCAGCTCCTCTAGTTTATCAGACATTCAGAAGCGTGAGGCAGAAAGTGAGGTGTGAGAATAAAGTCAGGAAATGTGCTTGTGGAAGGAAAGAGAGGCAGTAGAGAAGACCATCTGAAAGCAGGAAAGGCCAACCTTGGGGACAGTCTAGTAGTAACCATGATGGTGTAGTCTCAGGAAGACCATGTTTGAGTGCCAAAAAAAAAGCGAGTCCTTTGGAGTACTAGACAGGGTACTAGACAGGAGCTTAACATGGAGGGGGTAGAGTATGCTCCTACAGCGGGATGCCCTTCGTTAATCACAGTCCCTAAAGCTGCCAAGAAAGCATTAAGATGACAAAGGACTAATTCGTCTTGCAATAACTTGGGTGATTTTATGGCCTCTATAAAGCCAATAGGCAATTCAATGAATCAAACCCATTTTAAAGAAGAATACTTTGACAAAGTATGTATCATTTTTAAAACCTTTTCTGTTATTAACATATTCCATTCCATTCCTTTCCAAGTTCAAGTATCTTTCCTTCACCATAACAACCTGCATCTCATGACAAGCAGAGAGCTATTATTAGCAGAAAGAGGAACATTCCCAATTCAGACATGTCTGCCTTCTTTCTGAAAGATCTCAACCTTGGGAATATTTTAAACCTCTCCCGCATTTATACTAATCACAGAAAGCTTTAGAATTGGGAAAATTAAAATCCCAAAGAAAAGGCTTTGCTGATATGCAAATGAAAATTGGAGTATGCTTTAAAGGGAGAGACGTATCAGTTAACACATATGCCAGAGAAAATATGTCAACAGTACAAAGGAAAAATTCTAAATACATAAAACATCTTTTTTATTTTTTTAAAGTAACATTCAAATAAATAAATCAACATTTAGTAAACACCTATACTGTGCTGGGTAGTGTATTAGATGATAAAATACAGACCAAAACATATTTGTAACAAGGATGTTTAATTGATTAGAAGGAAAAAAAAAACAAAACACAATAAAACAAGGCTACCCTAGAAACACAGGCAAAGGATACAGACAATTCCCAAAAGAGGGCATAGCCTAGAAAATATCAACATATAAAAACTCTGATCAAGTAGCGATCAGATACAAATTAAAACCATAGTGAGAAAATTTCAATTATCAAATTAATAAGAACTACAAGTGAAGAACATTCTCCTACTTAATTTTACTATAATAATAGCTTTGGGGGTCCATATTTCAACTATCTTAATTTGCCAAAGTGCACATATTTTGAATTTCAGTCGGAGAGTTTATTTATTAATTACTATTGCTGTTTCTAATTAATTACTATTCCATTTTCTAATGAAGTCCTAAATTTACTTATTCAGATTTTGTCTTAGCTTCCCAAAACAATTCTTTTGTTGTGTTGCTTTCAACAGACAGAGACAGAGGCTGCTTTTTTCCAGAATGCTCTAACACATGCCTACTTTCTCACTCCCTAGATAAATGTCTCTCAATGGACTTTAAAGTCAAAGGGTGGTGTGCCTTTCCAGAGCTATAGCTAACTACATTCAGCTCCAAAACACCTCTTATCTTGAATTATCTCCACGGTAAAACTAAGTTATTTCACATAATCATCATAAGCATTTTTTTTAATGTTTGTTTATTTTTGAGAGAGAGAAACAGAGCGTAAGTGCGGGAGGACAGAGAGAGAGGGAGACACAGAATCCAAAACAGTCTGTCAGCACAGAGCCCGACATGGGGCTCGAACCCACAATCCGTGAGATCATGACCTGAGCAGAAGTCGAACACTTAACAGACAGCCACCCAGACACCCCTCACATAACATTACAAGTTAAGGCATGTTCTTATTCAAGTAAGCAGAGCCCATGAGAATAGTCTCGGGCACTGTTTATAGATCTAGAAGTGAAGGAGGAGGGGCTCCATTGTCAAGTCTGCACCAGAACTGCACTCACAAGAATGAGAGTGCCAGACGCCGGGTGGGAGGCTGGAGAGAAGGCGATCAGACCACTACGCATCTGTCTCACAGGCCTTGAGCATCTTGATATGGAGGACCACGCGCTCACTCCACATAAATCTGTTTTGTTTCATTTTAAGTCTTGGAAGTTCCTGCTTTGGCAAAAGAGATCATGTCGCATGTTGCCTAAGCTCTTTCTCTTTCTCTTTATCTAGAGCAGTAACTCTCTCCAGGGGGTGTGGGAGGTGGTGGACACCAGCAGGATGGGATGGGAGAATGTGTAGCTTGAAAAGGTGTATGACATACCTTCTTGAGGGGGAAAGACGGGGGCCAACAAGCAGGGGATGTCCCACAATGTAAGGTGTATTCTGTCTGAGAAGGAGCTTGCATGCAGAGGCACAAACCAAGTCAAGGAATAGTGCTCCTGAGGGTTGAAACTGTCTAACGGAGATATTTACATAGGGAGACATGCAAACATGCCACCCGCAAGCCAAGACTGCTCCTTTCCCTGAGTTACCAGCCCCATGAGATCCTCTAGGCCAAATTGGCCTCTAGGCACAATTATGAAGTATGGCTTTCGTAAAATCTGTCTCTTCTGATAAGGGTCATTTTGGCCCACAGGGGGCTTTGTCTCTTCTTGTTCTGACTGCCGGAGGCCCAGCACTCCTCTATTCTACCCCTGAGTGGCCAGACTCTCCCTCACATCACAGACCCAGGGACAACTTTTTTAAGACACCACCGCACCTATGGGATCCATCTTCTTCCTCCATCCCTAACATGCAAACCCTTCTCCAAGACTCTCATTTTCTTGGTGCCTCTCAAGAGGACAATTCACAGTGAATTTAAATGACTTAGCTAAATGCAACAAAATTGCTTATGGTTTTGTATCTGCACAGTATTAATTTTTTTAGTCTTATGTGTCCTATGCATAATTGAGCTAAAGACAGAATGATATTTTTTTCATGTTTATTATTTTTGAGAGAGAGAGACAGACAGACAGAGTACAAGCAGGGGAGGGGCAGTGAGAGAGAGGGAGACAGAATCCAAAACAGGCCCCAGGCTCTGAGCTGTGAGCATAGAGCTCGACGCAGGGCTCGAACTCACAAACCGTGAGATCATGACTTGAGCCAGTCAGACGCTCAACTGACTGAGCCACCCAGGTCCCCTGAAAGAATGATATTCTGAGATTGCACACGTGATGGTCAACAAAGATGAGGACTTAGATAAGTAGATTCTTGGGCAGAAGCATGTTGACACAAGACATTCAGTTGTAAGATGGAGTGACAGCAAGAATATTTAGGGTAACTATAAGGATCGAGTATGCAGGAAAAGATATAAGGAAGTTTCCTCTGCAAGAAAAGCAGGTATGATTATCAGCTACAGAGCTAAACCAGAGGTTTCAGAGCTTGTCTTTACTTTTTATATCTTTACATCTCTTTGATCTTTCCCCATTCAGTTTTACTGTTATCTCAATCTGCAATGGCCTTGTGAGTGTAACTGAACTTTACCATGTGCACTAGCATTTGTTATTTTTACATTGGAAATTATTAATATACCTTGTCCATCCTCCCATTTTTTAAAATGATTTGTAGATATTTCTCAAGGTCGATATCTGGTTTTTAAGATTTTCTTTAGAGTTAGTCTCATAAAGAGGAATTCAAACAATACATTTTTTAGACATGAAACCTATTTGAAGTATCTCCAGATGCCAAGATCTTCGAGTCATTTGAAACATGAAGAAACTGAAGGCCAAGGTCTTATGGCTATAAAATAATATCTGAAATACACACACACACACACACACACACACACACACACACACACACATATCATGGGGTTTTGTTAGAAAATGCTTCCAAGCCCTTGTTTACAGAATTCCTATAGAGTATGGGATGTTATAGAAATATATAACATCACACTGCCCTTTGGTACCCTGCTCAGTGCAGCTGGCTCTTCTTCAACAAGACTCCTCTTTATGAAATGCACCAAAGCTATCTACTTCAAAACAAACACATCATCCAAAGTGCCTGGAACACAGCACCAGAACACGTCGTTACAGCCTCCTTCCGGTAGGTAGCTCACAGATCAAGAGGACCCAGACAAGTTGCATGCTCTATAAATAGCTGAGCCAAGGCAACTGTTTGTTTCATAGGAACAATTTCTTTCTTTCTTTTTCTAAATTAAAAAAAAAAAAGGCAGAACTTCAATGTAAACAATGCTACATAGGACTTTATCATCAATCAGTAAATACCAGTTACGCTAATATACCCATCAGGCTGAGTCTCAAATATCTTGTGAAGCTCCCAGTTAAATGTCCATGAAATTCTTGTCATTACTTTTACTATTTCTCAATAAAATGTAAAGTGTTTTGACATCACACACACACAAAGCAAGAGCCAGACAGAATCAAACGAACTTCTAGCATAAAGATACTTAGATGTCCTCAACAGTCATTGCTGTTGTGCCAAATAGTTAATGATTGCCTGCTATATTACTAGGGCTGGAAATACACAATAAATATAATAGTTCTTGTCTCAATCAATCATGGAATTTAGTGACTAGTAGGGGAAAATGACAATGACAATACACCGAGAGAAATTAGGAGGAACTGCTGACCAGATTCCTGGAGGAAGGGACCTGCAAGCTGAGACTTTAAGAATATGAGTAAATGTTGGGTCACCTGGCTGGCTCAGTCAGTGGAGTGTGTGGCTCTTGATCTCAGGATCATGAGTTCGATCCCCACACTGGGTGTAGAGACTACTTAAATAAATTAACTTAAAGAATATAAATATAAAACTAGGCAAAGAGATAAATAAATTCCAAGTATAGGGAATTGCCACTGTAGAGGTAAAGCAAAAAAAACAAAAACTTTGTCAATTATATCTCAATAAAACTGGCAGGGGGAGGGGCAAGCAATGAACAAAGCACTCTCCTTACCCCTAAGGAACTTACAGTCTCTTTGGAAAGAAAGACAAGCAGTCGAGTTATATCGATTAGTGAGTCACTCATATCATGAACCATGTAAAGCTCTCTAAAAAAACAGGCTTTTTATGAATGGCATATATTCTAATGCTTTTAAACTTAAAATTATTTTAATTAAAAATTACTTAATAATGTACTTGACCCAGGGCACCTGGGTGGGTCAGTTTGGTAAGCGTCCGACTTTAGCTCAGGTCATGTTCTCACAGTTTACAAGTTCGAGCCCCGTGTAAGGCTCTGTGCTCACAGCTCAGAGCCTGGAGCCTGCTTCAGATTCTGTGTCTCCCTCTCTCTCTGCCCCTCCCCTGCTTGTTCTCTCTCTCTCTTTTAAAAATAAATATTAAAAAATAATACTAATAATGTACTTGACCCTTAAGCAACCCCCCTCCAATAGTCAGAAATCCATGAATAACTGTTGACATCCTAAAAATTCAACTACTAATACCCCACTATTGACCAGAAGCCCTACTGGTAACATAAACAGTTTATTAACACATATTTTCTATGTTATATGTATTATGTACATATTTGTATTACATAATAAGCTGAAGAAAAGAAACCTTATTGAGGAAATCATAAGGAAGAGAACATACAGTTAGAGTATGATATTTACTGGAAAAAAATGTGCATTTAAGTGGACCCATGGAACTCAAACCTGTTCACTGCCCAACTGTAATTGATTTTCAGTGAAGTTAAGCCAGAAATTTTGGAACTGGAGTTAAAAGTTCTGCTCCAGGGAAGGGTACCACGGCCAGCTGGTTGCCTTAGTGAGCCCCATGCTGCTAGCTCACTTCAGCTTCAGCCCTGCCCCTGAGGTGGCCCTCCACACCCTACCTGCTAGGCTGGAGCAGTCCCACCAAGAAAGCCCCAGTACAGCAGCCACCAGAATGTTCCCAGACAGTGCCACTTAGAGCTCCAGAATCCTGAAGAGGAGGCACAAATCACCCTGGGACACATCAGACCTGCACCCTCTTCAGCTCAAGATGACTAACCAAAGCACCCCCTGCAGAGAACACCTCAAGACAACCCACATCTCAGCCTGTGTCTGCTTTACCTTTGGCTGTGCCACAAGGCTGCCCACCACACAGAGCATGCTGAAACATCCCAGCCCATGCCCACTTTAGTTCCAGCCAGCTCACCAAGGCAGACTCAGCAAAAGTACCCCGGGACCCCCAGCCTGTGCCCCCTATAGCTCCAGCAAGCCAGCCAAAGCCACCAGGCACATATGGTCTACACAGGAGACATTCCTACACAAAGCCATTCCTTCAAGACTAGGAAAAGTAGCTGTTCCATCTAATTCATAGAAACAAATTTAGAAAGCCAAATAAAATGAGGAGACAAAAATACCCTGAAAAAAAAAAAAAAGACAAAACTTCAGGAAAATAACTAAATGAAACAGAGGGGAGCAATCTACCTGATAAAGAGTTCAAAGAAATGGTCATAAGGATACTCATCAGACTTGAGAGAAGAGGGGATAAAAATCAGTAAGAACTTCAACAAAGACATAGAAAATATAAAAAAGGACCAATCAGAATAGAAGAATACAATAAATGAAATAAAAATAAATGGGAGAAAGTCAGCAGATTAGATGATGCAGAACACATAAGCAATCTGCAAAACAGGATAGCAGAAAGCTCCAAAGCTGAACACCAAAAAGAAAAAAGAACTTTTAAAATAAAGATAGGTTAAGGGATTTCTCAGACATCAAGCATTACGAACATTTGCATTACAGGGGTCCCAGAAGGAAAAGAGAAACAAAGGGCAGAAAACCTATTTGAGCACAAAATAGCTAAAAATTTCCCAAACCTGAGAAAGGGAACAAAAGTCCACACCCAGATTGCAAACAGAGCCCCAAAAAACATGAACCCAGAGGGGCCCACACCAATATACATAATAATTAAAATGTCAAAGATCAAGATAAAAAGAATCTTAAAGGCAGCAAAAGAACAGTTATGTACAAGGGAAACCCCATAAGGCTAACAGGTGATTTGTCAGCAGAATCTTGGCAGGCCAGTGGGGAGTGGCATGATATATTCAAAGTGCTGAAAAGAAAAATCCTACAACCAAGAGTACCCAGCAAGATTATTCAGAACTGAAAAAGAGTTTCCAAGACAGGAAAAAACAATCAAAGAAGTTTATCACAACTAAACCAGCCTATTAAAAAATGTTAAAGAGGGGCATCTGGGTGGCTCAGTTGGTTGAGTATCTGACTTCAGCTCAGGTCCTAATCTCATGTTCGTCATTCGAGGCCCTCATCCAGCTCTGTGCTGACAGCTTGTAGCCTGGAGCCCACTTTGGATTCTGTCTATCTTTCTCTCTCTGCCCCTCCCCCATTCACAATAAAAACATTTTTTAAAAACAAAAAAAAGAGAGAGATGATAAAGAGATGTCTTCAAGCAGAAAAGCAAAGGTCATAATTAGAAAAAAATAAGAAAAGAGGGGCACTGGTTAAGCGTTCGACTTCGGCTCAGGTCATGATTTCACGGTTCATGGATTCGAGCCCTGCGTCAGGCTCTGTGCTGAGAGCTAGCTCAGAGCCTGGAGCCTGCTTCAGATCTGTACCTCCCTCTCTCTCTGACCTTCCCCTGCTCAAGTGAAAGCAAATACATAATAAAGGTAGTAGAGCATCATTTATAAAGCTGGCATGAAGGTTAAAAGACAAAAGTAGTAAAACCAAGTATATTTTAAAAACTCAGGAACTCAAAAAATAAAAAGATGTAAATATGACATCATATACATAAAATGAGGATGGGGAGAGTAAAAATGTAGTGCTTTCAGAATGTGTTTGAACTTAAATGACCAACAACTTAATACAGACTGCTATATATTTAGGCTGTTATATGTGAACCTCATGGTAACCACAAACCAAGAACCTATAATAGGTACACACAAAATAAAGAGAAAGAAATTCACACCTAACACTAAAAAAGTCATTAATCACAAAGGAAGAGAGTAAGAGAAGAAAGAAACAGACTAAACTACAAGAACAATCAGAAAACAATTTTAAAAATGGATATAAGTACATACCTTCAATAATTACTTTAAATACAAATCATCTAGGGGTGCCTGGGTGGCTCTTTCGGTTAAGCGTCCAACTTCGGCACCAGTCATGATCTCATGATTCATGAGTTCAAGCCCTGAGTCAGACTCTGGGCTGACAGCTCAGAGCCTGGAACCCGGGTAGGATTTTGTGTCTCCCTCTCTCTCTGCCCCTCCCCCACTCACACTCTGTCTCTCTCTCCTTCAAAAATAAGTAAACATTAAAAAGTTTTTAAATACAAATTGTCTAAATGCATGAATCAAAAGGCACAGGGTGACTGAATGGATTAAAAAAAAACATTGGGTGCCTCCGTGGCTCGGTCAGTTAAGCATCTGACTATTGATTTCAGCTTAGGTCATGATCTCAAGGTTAGTGAGTTCCAGCCCCATGTAGGGTTCTGTACTGACAGTATGGAGCTTGCTTGGGATTCTCTTTCTCCCTCTCTCTGTTCCTCCCCTGCTTGTTGCACATGCTCTCTCTCTTAAAATAAATAAATTAAAAGAAAAAAATGACCCACAAAAGTAGGATTGATCTAAAAGAAAGAAGGAAAGGAAGGAAGGAAGGAAGGAAGGAAGGAAGGAAGGAAGGAAGGAAGGAAGGAAGGAAATCAGAAAAGCAAAAACCCAAGACACATCTATATGCAACCTACAAGAGACTCACTTCAGGCTTAAAAACACATACAGACTGAAACTAAAGGGATGGAAAAAACATTCTGTGCAAACAGAAGCAAAAAAACAGAACAAAACAAAAAAAACAACACCTAAAACTGGAATAACAATACTTATTATACAAAACATAACAAACCTGAAAACAAAAACTCTAATAAGACAAAGGACACTGCATAATGATAAAGGGAAAAATCCAACATGAGGATATAACAATTGTAAACATCTATACACTCATCATGTCAGCACCTAAATACATAAAGCAACTATTAAAGACATAAAGGGAGAAATTAACAGTCACACAATAATAGTAGTGGTGATTTAACATGCCACTTACTTCAATCGACAGAATACCACAGAGAATATCAATAAGGAAACAGTGGCTTTGAATGGCACATTAGGCCACATGTACCTAACATATATACAGAACATTCCTGTTAAACTGAATACACATTCTTTTCAAGGGCACATGGAACATTCTCCACAATAGATCACATGTTAGGCCACAAAACAAGCCTCGATAAATTTAAGAAGATTAAAATTATATCAAGCATCTTTTCTGACCACAATATGAAAATAAAAATCAATTTTAAGAAACAAAAATCTGAAAAAACAAAAACATGGAGGCTAAACAACATGCTATAAAGCAATAAATGGGTCAACATGGAAATCAAGGAGGAAATCAAAAAATACATGAAGACAAATAAAAATGGAAACAGAAAATTCTAAAATCTTTGGGACAGAACAATAGCAGTTCTAAGAGGGAAAATTAGAGCAATATAAGTCTACCTCAAGAAGAAGAAAAATCTGAAATAAACAATCCAACCTTACATCTAAAGGAAATAGGAAAGGAAGAACAAAGTCCAAACTTAGTAGAAGGAAGTATATAATCAAGATAGGTACAGAAATAAATAAAATACAGGCTAAGAAAATACAATAGAAAAGATCAAAGAACCAAGATCTGGTTCTTTGAAAAGATAAACGAAATGAATAAACTCTTAGCTAGACTCATCAAGAAATGAGAGATTAAATGAAATGAAATAAAAGAGGAAAAGTAACAAATGACACCACAGTAATACAAACGACTGTAATTTTTACATATGCCAATAAATTAAACACCCTAAAATAAATGGATAAATTCTTATAATCGCCCAAAACTGAATTAAAAATAAATATAAGGGGCGCCTGGGTGGCTTAGTCGGTTAAGCGTCCGACTTTCGCTTAGGTCATGATCTCGCAGTTTCTGGGTTCGAGCCCCGCGTCGGGCTCTGTGCTGACTGCCAGCTCAGAGCCTGGAGCCTTTTTCAGTCTGTGACTCCCTCTCTCTCTGACCCTCCCCTGCTCACGCTGTCTCTCTCTCTCTCCTAGAAATAAATAAAAATATTAAAAATAAATAAATAAATAAAAACATTAAAAAATTTTAATGTGAAGTTTATTCTCTGAAATGAAGAAAAAATAAAGGTGTTCACTATCACATCTAATTAACATGGTGCTGAAGTACCCAGCTAGAAAAAAACAAAGCAACATAAATAATGTGCATTTTTTAAAGGTATAAAATCTGGAAAAGGCACCAGTTGCCCTTTATAACCAGAGACAAAATAGGACAAACTACAAATTAATGATCTTTCTTGAACTCATCAAGAAGCTAAGGTCACAGGACTAAGAACTGATTTCACATTTAAATAGGACAGATCCCTTCAGTTAGCAATAGAATATTTATTTGCTTAGGAGAGACACTGATAAATACCATGTAAACTGATGAAAATATTAATCTGAAATTTTGTTTTAATGCAACCCACTGCAAATTAAAAACATTGGTTAAAAATGAGTATGTTTTAAAAAAAAGATAAGCTATGTAAACGCTAATCTAAAAGAGCAGGACCAATTGAATTAATTTCAAAAAAAAAAAAG
>NW_024081055.1:1363655-1373790 GCF_003009895.1 Hyaena hyaena | reverse complement strand
GATGGATGTGGGGGGGAGGGGAGGATGGGCATGGAGGAGGACACTTGTGGGGATGAGCACTGAGTGTTATGTGGAAACTAATTTGACAATAAACTATTTGTAAAAAAAAAAGAGTTCTGTCTCAAATCAAGAACAAAACAAGTATGTTCACTATTGCCACTTTCTTCACATAATACAGGAAGTACTAGCCACAGCAATCACACAAGAAAAAGAAATAAAAGGAATTCAAATTGAGAAGGGAGAGGTAAAATGGTCAGTTTTTACAAATGACATGACACTATATATACAAAATCCTAAAGACTCCACCAAAAAACTACCAGGACTGATAAATGAGTTCAGTAAAGTCACAAGATACAAAATTAATGGGCACACAGAATATACTAATAATGAAGTCACATGATACACTAATAATGTCTCAGTATACACTAATAATGAAGTGTAAAAAGAAATTAAGAAAACAATCTCATTTATAGTTATACCCAAAATAATAAAACACCTGGAAATAAATTTAACTAAGGAGGTGAAAGACATGAACTCTGAAAACTCTTAAGATACTGATGAAAGAAATTGAAGATGACAAAAACAAATGCAAAAATATCCCACACCCATAGACTGGAAGAATTAATATTGTTAAAATGTTCATACTACATACAAATGAATGAAACTAGACCATTTTCTTACAACATATACAAAAATAAACTCAAAATGGATTTAAAACCTAAATATAAGGTATGAGCAATAATACTCGTAAAAGAAAACATAGGCAGTAATCTGTTGGAATCAGCCTTATCAATATATTAATGGATATATCTCCTAAGGAAAGGGAAACAAAACCAAAAATAAACAAGTTCAAGTACAGCAAAATAAAAATCTTCTGCACAGCAAAGGAAACCATCAACAAAACAAAAGGCAACCTAGTGAATGAGAAAAGACATTTGCAAATGATATATCTGAAAGAGAGTTAATACCCAAAATACAGAAAGAACTCATACAACTCAACACCAAAAAAACGGATTTGATTTAAAAATGTTCAAGGGAGGGGCGCCTGGATGGCTTAGTCGGTTAAGCGTCCAACTTTCGCTTAGGTCATGATCTCACGGTTCGTGGGTTCGAGCCCTGCATCGGGCTCTGTGCTGACTGCCAGCTCAGAGCCTGGAGCCTGTTTCAGTCTGTGACTCCCTCTCTCTCTGACCCTCCCCTGCTCACACTGTCTCTCTCTCTCCTAAAAATAAACAAAACATTAAAAAAAAAAGTTCAAGGGATCTGGACAGTTTTCCAAAGATGGATAGACAGTCAACAGACACATGAAGATGCTTAACATCATGAAACATCATGAAGATGCAAATAAAAACCACAATGAGATAGCACTTCATACCTGTCAGAATGGCTAATATCAAAAAGACAAGAAAAAACAAGTGTTGGTGAGGATATGGTGCAAAAGGAACCCTCTTGCACTGTTGGTGGTAATGTAAATTGGTCCATCCGCCATGGAAAACAGTATGGAGTTTGCTAAAAAACTTAAAAATAGAACTACCATACAATCCAGTAATTCCAGTACTAGGGTATTTACCCCAAGAAAACAGAAAACACTAATTCAAAAATATATATGCACTTCTCTGTTTATTGCAGCATTACTTACAACAGCAAAGACATGGGAGCAACCTAAGTGTCCATCAATAGAAGAATGGATAAAGAAGATGTGACACAATGGAACATTACTTAGCCATAAAAAAAACCCAAAATCTTGCCATTCTTGACTACATGGATGGACCTAACGGGTATTAAGCTATGTGAAATAAGTCAGACAGAGAAAGACAAATACCATATGATTTTACATGCAAAACCTAAAAAACAAACAAACAGATTCATAAATACAAAGAACACACTGGTGGTTGCCAGAGGGAATAGGGTGGGAGAATGGACAAAATAAGTGAAGGTGAAATAAGAGGTACAAACTTCCAGTAGTAAAATAAAAAGTCACAGGGAAGAAAAGTGCAGCATAGGGAATATAGTCAACAATATTTCAATTACACTGTATGATGAAAGATAGTAACTACACTTATCTCAGTGAGCATAGCATGTGTATAAAACTGTTGAATCACTAGGCTGTACCCCTGGTAATATAATACTATCTACCAATTACACTTCAAAAATATTTTGTTTTAAATTCCAGTTCAACACACTCAAGATCTAGCACCTTAGGAAAATGCTATTTTGTTTCCCATACCTCCTTACCCAGGTATGTAATAAGAGTTTCACTGGGCCTCACTGAGGGATGTCCTGGAATAATACATTGAACAAGACATACTTTCCAGGCTCCAAAGATCTTACAGTTCAGGGGTGTCAAGGTGGCTCAATTAGTTAAGCGTCCATCTTTGGCTCAGGTCATCATCTATCTCACTGTTCATGAGTTTGAACCCCGAGTTGGGGTCTTTGCTGACAGCTCAGAGCCTGGAGCCTGCTTCGGATTCTGTGGCTTCCTTTCTCTCTGCCCTTTCCCGCTCACACTCTGTCTCTCCCTCTCAAAAATAAATAAACATTTTAAAAAGTTTTTTTAAAAAATCTTAGTTTTCTAGTAAAGGTATCATAAATCTAGGCTAATTCAATTTGCTTAATACTCACTAATTATGAGGCAAACTATGGGGTTCAGAAGAATGAACAAAATAACATAAAGCTTTATAGGGAGGAAAAGGATGAAAGCATTCATGGGTGGCAAGAGATAAGTAAGGAATTATATGAAAGGGTCCAAGATAGAAATGTGAGCTTCAGATGCTCCCTCTTTAGGCTTCAAGACAGACTGAAATTCACTAAAAAGAATGTAGATAGTAAGAAGAGACAAGGACCTAAGACAGTATCAAAGGAGTACAGATTTTGACTAAGGGCCAAAGGAAAAGACATTCACAAAGAAGCCTGAGAAGGGTAGGGGAGAGAAGGTGGGGGAGAGAGGGGGAGAAAAAAGGAAGGGGGACAGGAGAACCAAGAGTGTGATGTTACAAAATTCATGAAAAAATGAGGAGTTATTGTCTAATATGAATGAGTTTCTGTTTTGAGTGTTTTGGAAAGAGACAGTGGTAGTGGTTGACCAACATCGTGAAAATAATCAAACAAGTAGTGGTGATGTTTGAACACATTGTGAATAGAATCGATGTCATGGAATTGTGCATGCAATGTACATGGTTAAAATGGCAAATTTCATGTTATATATATTTTCCTACCAGAAAGTAGCAACAAAAATATCCGAGGAAAAGAGTGTTTCAGAAGGAGGGTGTGGTCAAGTGCTTCTTGCTCTTTAAAATTTTAGTAAGATAGGGGCTCCTGGGTGGCTCAGTTGGTGTAGCATGTGGCTTGACCTCAGGGTTGTGGGTGCAAGCCCAACATTGGGTGTAGAGATTACCTAAAATCTTAAAAAAAAAAAAAAGGTAAAATAAAAAAATAAAATTTTAGTAAGATAAGGAGTTAGAAGTATACTTGTAATACACTGATGAAGATGCCATGGGTAACATGGGTAGGTGCTTGCAAAGAGGGGAAAGGAAGGATTCAGGGGAATAAACGGAGACTTGAGGTCAACAAATGCAGATAAATCTTTGAAGAACTTTGCCTGGCAAGAGAAGAGAGAGGACGGCAGCTAAAGACTTCAGTTGAAAGACTTTTATTTCCCTTCTCAAATGGAAATAGTTGACCATGTCCTTTACTACCTATCCTGTATTCTTAGATAAAACTCTTGCCTCGCTGAGTAGGTTTCAGCAGAAAAGGTGGGAAAACACTCCTTAGTGAGAAAGCCACTCAATGAAAAACACAAAGGAGTAAAGAGTGCAGTTCGTTGCCTGCATTCCAGAGAAGTGGCTGTCTCTTCCTTTCCTAAAGATCTCTAAGAGTCACCAGCCCTCCCTGTCAGTCAGTTCCATGATGCAGTCATCCATAAAGACAAAAATCTCCTTTATCAGAACTCCCCTGGTACAATGCCATCCCATTTTCTCTTGCTATGATTTGCACGGTAGGATATTAAAGGCTAAATGACACCTCAGATTAAGTAAACCCAGTGTTACTATCAGGCTCTACCTCTAATCTATTTCTCAGCCCTTCTTCCAGGCTTTCTCTCATTTCTCAACATCGCTTTTGTGGATCGATACCGGTCTTTTTATTTCTGCTTTCCTTCTTCTTTTCTTTGAAACATCTGTCAAATACAATGTTTGGGTTCTTTTTCAATCCCTCTTTAAAGAGGTACTCAGAGAAGCTTTCCAACTCGTTTCTTGCTTTTATGTAACCCATTCTTTTTTTTTAATGTTTTTATTTATTTTTGAGAGAGAGATAGAGACAGTGTGAGCAGGGGAGGGTCAGAGAGAGAGGGAGACACAGAATCAGGCTCCAGGCTATGAGCTAGCTGTCAGCACAGAGCCCGACACGGGGCTTGAACCCATGAACTGTGAGATCATGACCTGAGCTGAAGTCGGACGCTTAGCCGACTGAGCCACCCAGGCGCCCCTTATGTAGCCCATTCTTTAAAAAAATTTTTTAAATGGTTTCCAATAAATTTCTTCCCTTAGTAAATACCACAGCCTATGTCTCCTCCTTGTGTTCCAGCCTTACAACCCATTATGAACTCAGGGTTGTGGGTTTGAGCCCCACGTTGGGTGTAGAGATTACTTAAAAATAAAATAAAACCCATGTATTCAGAAAACACCTACTGAGGCCATCCTACATGCCAGGAACCATGAGAGGTACTGGTTTTATGAGAGAGAGCAACACGGTCTCTGCCCTGCCCTGCAGTCTGATGATGAAGCCCAATATTAAACCAGTGATGACACAAATACATGTAAAACTATGTTATGCTAATAGGAAGTGCTATGAGACAGAGTTGAGGCAGTAGGGGAACTGAAAATAAGTGAATTCAACCTAGTTATTGAAATTAATTGCAGGAGGGGAGGGGAGGAGGAGGAGGAGGAGGAGGAGGAGGAGGAGTGAAATAGGTGAGGGGAATTGAGAGGTACAAGCTTCCAGTTATAAAATAAGTGAGTCACAGAGATGAAAAGTACAGCACAGGGAATGTAGTCCATATTGTAATATCTTTGTATGTTGACAGATGGTAACTCCACTTATCACGGTAAGCATTTCATACCGTATATAATTATCAAATCACTACATTGTACACATGAAACTAATATATGTCAACTATACTCCAAGTTAAAAAAAAAAAACCAACAAAGTTTCCCTGAGGAGGTCCTGATTGAGCTAAGACCCAAAAAAGGAGCAGGGAGTAACCGTGCTATGGCAAGCATGAAAGAGAGAAGAGTTTAGAAGGGAGAGGAATCAGCATAGGAAAATGCCCTGTGGCTGATCAATGTGAGGCAGAATGGGGATAGAGTGAGGCCAGTAGGTGTGAAAGGGGAGACTAAGGAAGAGCCCTGTGTGACATTAGGCTAGAGGTGCAGGAGCATCTTGTTAACAATTTTGTTCTTTGAAATAAGCACTCTGGTTGTAGGAGTTAGTGCCATTTGGAGTACCACTACAACATCACTGAACACTGATCAGAAGTCAACTGCAACGCCTTAGCACTCAGACAATGTTATTTCAGACTAGAATGGTATCAAGAGGTGAATTTTTAGGAGACAAAATTGACAAGACTTGATGATGAATTAGAGGATGCCTCCACGTTTGTGGAGGCAAACGTTGGGGGGCAAGTAGGGAAAGATGATACCCGGGTTTCTAGCTTGAGCAACTGAATGGGGGGCAGTGCTCTTCGCAAAGATAAGGGACACTGGGAGATTTCGAGGATAGTTGAAATCAGTGCAGGTGGAGTTCTTGAGTTGAGACTGAGGTACCTTTTCAGCAACGAGGAGATGTTAGTGAACAAATGAAGAAGAGAGGTCTGATACACAGTCCTCCGGAGGCCCACAAGGTCATTTTAGGTCATACACAAAGCTTATTTTTATTTATTTGATTTAACTGTTACAAACAATTGATTTCAAAACTGTTAAGCAGAATCTGGTGAGCCCATTCAAAATCAGTTATTTTTTATTTTTATTATTTTTTTTCAAATAGTTTATTGTCAAGTTGGTTTCCATATAACACCCAGTGCTCATCCCCACAAGTGCCCTCCTCCATGCCCATCTCCCCCCTCCCCCCCACACCCATCAGTCTTCAGTTTGTTCTCAGCAATCAAGAGTCTCTCATGATGTTTTAAAAAAAATTTTAATGTTTTTATTTATTTCTAGGAGAGAGAGAGAAAGACAGCGTGAGCAGGGGAGGGTCAGAGAGAGAGGGAGTCACAGACTGAAACAGGCTCCAGGCTCTGAGCTGTCAGCACAGAGCCCGACGTGGGGCTCGAACCCACGAACTGCGAGATCATGACCTAAGTGAAAGTCGGACGCTTAACCGACTAAGCCACCCAGGCGCCCCTCTCATGGTTTTTTAAAAATTAACTTAATAGTACGGCACAGGGAATATTGGCTATTGGGTTGATCCTGGATTGGGGAAAATCTTGTATGGTACATAAATATTACATACATACATACACACACACATACAAGAAGAGATTTCGTCCTTCTCAACCTCTTCCAAAATCCTCAAGAGGAGGGAACACTCCCAAGCTTGTTTTATGAGGCCAGCGTTCCCTGACACCAAAGTCAGATAATGACACTACAGGAAAACTGCAGACCAGTATCAGTGATGAACAGATGCAAAACTTCTCAATAAAATATGAGCAAACCAATTCACCAGCACATGAAGAGGATCATATACCACAAGTAGGAATTAACCCTTGGATATGAGGAAGGTTCAAAATACACCCCAATAGAGCACTGAGTGTTATGTGGAAACTAATTTGACGATAAACTATTTGTAAAAATAAAAAATAAAAAATAAAAAAAAAATAAAACATGGGCAGTGGATCTAAATAGACATATTTCTAAATAAGACATAAAGACATAAAGATAGCCAACAGGTACCTAAAATATACTCCTATCTAGTGATCAGGGAAATTAAACCAAGATGAGAAAGTACTTCAAACCTGTTAGAATAGCTATCATAGGGACACCCAGGTGGCTCAGTTGGTTAAGCATCCAACTTCAGCTCAGGTCACGATCTTGCAGTTGGTGGGTGTTGGACTCAGGTGCTGGTAGCTCGAAGCCTGAAGCCTGCTTCAGATTCTGTGTCTCCCTCTATTTCTGCTCCTTTATCTCTCTCTCTCTCAAACATAAACATTAAAAATTACTTTTAAAAAGAATAGCTATCATCAAAAAGACAAGAGATGACAAGTGTTGGGAAGGATGTGGAATAAAGGGAACCCTCACACACTGTTGGTGAGAGTATATATTGTTACAGCCACTATGGCAAACATACAGAGGTTCCTCAAAAAGTAAATATGATCCAACAATCCAACTTTTGGATATATATCCAAAGGAAATAAAAATAGGATATCAAAGAGACACCTGTACCTCCATGTTTATTGCAACATTCACAATAGCTAAGACATGGAGTCAACCTATGTATTCATCAATTCATCAATGGATGAATGGATAAGGAAGACACACACACACACACACACACACACACATACATACATGTACATATAAATATACACACACATACACACATACACATAATGGAATGATATTCAGCCATATGAAAGAAGAAAATCCTACCATTTGTGACATGGGTGGGTTAGAGGGCATAATGCTAAGTGAAATAAATCACACAGAGAATGATAAATACTATGTGATCTCACTAATAGGTGCAATCTAAAAAAAAAAAAGTCAAACTCCTAGAAACAGAGAGTAGAATGATAGTAACCAGGGACTGAGGACGTGGAGAGTGGGTAAGGAAAATGGGGAGATGTTGGTCAAACAGTTGGTCTTCCGGTTAGAAGATGAGTAAGTTGTGGGGATCGAATGCACAATGTGGGATACACTGGAAAGCTGTTAAGAGTTTAGATCTTAAGGGTTCTCGCTATAAAAAAGAAATAGTACTTGTGTGACATGATGGAAGCATTTGCTAATGCCACAGTGGTAATCATTACGCAACTTCTAAGTGTATAAAGCCAACCTATTGTACAAGTTAAATTTACACAATGTTGTGGGTTAATTATATCTGAATCACGAAGGGAGGGAAGAAAACTATAACTGTTGGCAAGAATGTGGAAAAATCGAAAAGTTTGTACACTTTTGTTGGAAATATAAGATGTTTTAGCTGCTATGGAAAACAACAATAGAGTCCAAAATGGATCATACTCCTAAATGTAAAATGCAAAATTATAAACCTCCTGGGAGGTAACAGAGGAGAAACCGTAGATGACCTTGGGTATGTCAATGATTTTTTTAAAATTTAATTTCAAGTTAGTTAACATACAGTATAGTCCTGGCTCCAAGAATAGAGCTCAGTGATTCATGTCTTATGTATGACACTAGTGCTTATCCTAATAAGAGCCCTCCGTAAAGCCTATCACCCGTTTATCCCATACCCCCATCCACCTCCGCTCTAGCAACCCTCAGTTTGTCCCTGTATTTAAGAACCTCTTATGGTTTGCCGTCCTCTTTTTTTTCCTTCTCTCCCTCTATGTTCATCTGTTGTGTTGTTCAAATTCCACATGAGCGATATCATATGATACCTGTCTTTCTCTAATTTCACTTAGCATAATACTCTCTAGTTCCATTGACATTGTTGCAAAAGGCAAGATTTCATCTTTTTCATCACCAAATAGTATTCTATTCTATATATATACACCACATCTTCTCCAATGTTGATAGCAGCACTATCAACATCAGCCAAATTACTCAGATGTTTCTTTGGAGGAAGATCGGGAGGCAGTGCACAGAGAAGCAGAATGACAGGACCAGGTGCAATTGGAAAGAGCAAAGCATCCTGGCTGTTTCTGTAAGTCTAGTCGTTCTTAATGAGCCTACCTGGTGGAGTCCTACCAATGTATAAATAACTTAGAGCGGATGAAGGTTGTTGTATTTCTTCCTGACACAAGGCTTGTGTGAGGGGGTCAAGACAAAGCAATCAGGGACTGTCAGGTACATTTATTTTCTTCCCAACTTGGGTTAAAATCAGGCCTTGGTGTTACAGAAATTCATACTTCATGGAAAAAACTATCATATCCCATGTGATGAAACAAAAGTAACCTCAAAAAAAATTCATCCTTTTTTCCACCTCCTTCCTTGATTATAAACCACATTTAAAAATTGGTTTTGAGGGGCACCTTGGTGGCTCAGTCGGTTAAGCATCAGACTTCAGCTCAGGTCATGATCTCACGGTTTGTGGGTTCGAGCCCTACGTTGGGCTCTGTACTGACTGCCAGCTCAGAGCATAGGGCCTGTTTCAGATTCTGTGTCTCCCTCCCTCTCTGACCCTCCCCTGCTCACGCAGTCTCTCTCTCTCAGAAATAAAGAAAACAACTAAAAAATAAAAAAAATAAAAATAAACATTGGTTTTGAGGAGGTAAGATGGCAGAGTAGGGAGCTCCGTACATTTCACTCCCCTCACCCCCACCATCTCTCAAACAGAGAAGGCCTGAAGCCATAGGAAACTGAACTGCAGGAGTTTGGGAGGAAAAGAGACAGTGTCCACTAAGAATACAACCTCATAGGTGTGTGAGTGTGAACCAGGGAAGATAAAAACAGGCCGAGACCCGGAGAGATTCGAGGGGAGAAAGAGTGGCTAAAACCGCTCATAGAACTGTCCCTGGAGAAGTGAAAAACCTCAGCTCAGGATGGAGAGTGATCCTAAATCTAGCTGTGGTACTGACTTTGGGCTGGGTGCCCCAGTCCCATGCAGCATCAGGAAAAACTGCTCCTCTGCTCTCCCTGCTTGATCCTGGGAGGAATCCGGGAGGGACCCAGCCTGTGGGATTATATTTCAGGTGGTATCAATAAAGCGCATGGACTAAGATCTGTAAACAAGGCAGGGCGTGGGGCATAGAACACGGCCCACCTTGGCTATGCCCACGGCACAGGGATATCGGACCCAAAAGAGTGATTTGCAACACTTGGTTAGAGAAGGGACTGGGACGCCACCATTTTTCTCCCCACAACCACCAAAGTAGGACCTCAGGGAGAGGCCCACAGGATGAAGTGGAAGCTAAGACCTGCCTACACCAAACCACGCCCATCCCCGCTAGAGTGCTTTTTTTTTTTTTTTT
>NW_024081055.1:1336227-1359862 GCF_003009895.1 Hyaena hyaena | reverse complement strand
TCTCTAGATGTATATTCTACACCTCTACTGCTACCTTTCTCTCTCTCTCTCTCTCTCTCTCTCTCTGGAGTAATCAGACTATATAGTTTCTCTGAGTAACATTATCTTCATTTCTTTCTCCTTGCCTCCTACCATATTCTCCACTTTCTCTCTCTGAATTAAGCCTCTTAGTCTCTCTGCCTGGTCATTGTCCAATTTCACTTTCTCTCCACCCTGTCATTTCTCCCTTTGTATATGCTCTTCCATCAGCACTGCATACATCTTGTTCTTTATTTGTAGCTGTAAATTTTGGTTTTATGCTTTTAGACTGTCCTTTGTCTTTTGGTTTCTTTTCTTTTTTCTTTTCTTTTTTTTTTTCTTTTTTTTCTTTTTATCTTTTTCCCTTTCGGGTTGCTTGCTTGTTGGATTTGTCTGTGCGTTTGTGTGTCTTTGTTCCCTGTGTGTTTGTCTGTCTGTTTTCCTTTCCAGAGCTACCTCAAGAAACAAACCAAAGTACATATGGTGGAGAGTCTCAAATACCACTAAGAATAGGGAAATAAAATAACCAAAATCTCAACAAGAAAGATCAATAGACACCATTCAAAGAACACTTCCTAAACAGACAGGCCCTGAACAATGAGCCTTCTTTAATATAGCAGTACTCACATGTGCAGAGCATATAACAAGCTTTTAAAACTAACGAGAGACAGAAAAGTAGCCAAAACAGCAAAATGTAAGAACTCTCCTCTAAAGAAGTTCCAGGAAGAAATGACAGCTAAAGAACTCCTCAAAACAGATATAAGCAACATAACTTACCAAGAATTTAGAACAAGAGTCATAAAATTAATTGCCGGGCCTGAAAAAGACGTGGAAGATATCAAAGAAGCTATTGCTACAAAGACTATGGAGCTTAAAAATAGTTGTGATGAATTAAAAAAAAATGCTATAAGTGAGGTGCATAATGAAATGGAGGCATCCAATGCATGGACTGAAGAGGCAGAGAGGAGAATAGGTGAATTAGAAGACACAATTATAGAAAAAGAGGAAGCTGAGAAAAAGAGAGATAAACTGATCCAGGAACATGAAAGGAGAGTTTGAGAACTGAGTGATACAATTAAATGGAACAATATCTGTATCATAGGAATTCCAAAAGAGGAAGAAATAGGAAAGGTACTGAAGGAGTACTTGAACAAATCATAGCTGAGAACTTCCCCAATCGGGGGAAGGACACAGACACTGAAATCCAAGAGGCACAGAGAACTCCCCTCAAATGTAACTTGAATCGATCTTCTGCATGATTTATCATAGTGAAACTTACAAAATATAAGGACAAAGAGAGAATTCTGAAAGCAGCTAGGGAGAAAAGGGCCCTAACATACAAAGGGAGACCTATCAGAGTGGTGACAGACCTATCTACTGAAACTTGGCAGTCCAGTAAGGAATGGCAGGAAATCTTCAATGTGATGAACAGAAAAAATGTGCAGCCAAGAATCCTCTATCCAGCAAGCCTGTCATTCAGAACAGAAGGAGAGATAAAAGTCTTCCCAAATAAACAAAAATTGAAATAATTCATCACCACTAAACCAGCCCTACAGGAAATCCTAAGGGGGACTCTATGAGGGAAATGTTGCAAGGAACACAAGGTACCAGAGACACCACCACAAGCATGAATCCTACAAAGAACACAATGACTCTAAACCCATATTTTTCAATAAGAACAATGAATGTAAATGGACTAAATGCTTCAATCAAAAGACATAGGGTAGCAGAATGGATTAAAAAAAACAAAATCCATCTATTTGCTGTCTACAAGAGATTCATTTTAGACCTGAGGACACCTTCAGATTGAAAGTAAGGGGATGGAGAAATATATATCATGCTACTGGAAGTCCAAAGAAAGAGTAGCTATACTTATATCAGACAAACTGAACTGAAAGTAAAGGCTGTAACAAGGGATGAAGAAGGGCATTATATAATAATTACAGGGTCAATCCATCAGGAAGAGCTAACAATTATAAATGTCTACACACTGAATACAGGAGCACCCAAATACATAAAACAATCACAAACAGAAACAATCTTATAGATGAGAATGTGCTAATAACAGGGGACTTTAATATTGCACTTATAGCAATGGATAGATCGACTAGACAGAAAATCACTAAAGAAACAATGGACTTGAGGGGCTCCTGGGTGGCTCAGTTGGCTAAACATCACACTTCAACTCAAGTCATGATCATATGGTTCATAGGTTCGAGTCCGATGTCAGACTCTGTACTGACAGCTAGCTCAGAGCCTGGCGCCTGCTTCAGATTCTGTATCTCCTTCTTTCTCTGACCCTCGCCTGCTCACGTGGCCTCTCTCTCTCTCTCTCTCAGAAATAAAACATTAAAAATTAAAAAAAAAAAAAAGGAACAATGGACTTGAGTGACACATTGGACCAGAGGGAATGACATATATTTTGAACTCTACATCCTGAAGCTATGGAGTTCACTTTCTTCTCAAGTGGACATGGCACATTCTCCAAGATAGATCACATACTGTGTCATAAAGCAGCCCTCAATAAATATAGAAGAATTGAGATCATACCATGCACACTTTCAGATCACAACGCTATGAAACTTGAAATCAATCACAGGAAGAAGTCTGGAAAACCTCCAAAAACATGGAGGTTAAAGAACACCTACTAAAGAACGAATGGGCCAATCAGGCAATTAGAGAAGAAATTAAAAATTATTTGGAAACAAATGAAAATGAAAATACAACAATCCAAACTCTATGTGATGCGGCAAAGGCAGCCCTAAGAGGAAAGTACATTGCACTCTAGGCCTATTTCAAGAAATTAGAAAAAGCGCAAGTACAAAATCTAACAGCTCACCTAAAGGAACTAGAGGGAGAGCAACAAGAGTACCCCAAACCCAGTAGGAGAAGAGAAATAATAAAATCAGGGCAGAAATAAACAATATGGAATCCAAAACAATAGTTGAACAGATCAATGAAACCAAGAGTTGGATTTTTGAAAAAATAAACAAAATTGACAAACCTCTAGCCAGGCTTCAAAAAGAAAAGAGAGAACACTCAAATAGACAAAATCATGAATGAAAATGGACCTATTACAACCAACACCTCAGACATACAAGCAATTATCAGGGAATACTTTGAAAAATTATATGCCAAAAAACTAGACAACTTAGAAGAAATGGACAAATTCTAAATACGGACTACCAAAATTCACACGGGAAGACATAAAAAATCTGAACAGGCCCATAACTAGTGAGGAAATCGAATTAGTTATCAAAAATCTCCCAATAAATAAGAGCCCAGGGCCAGATGGCTTCTCTGGGGAATTCTACCAGACATTTAAAACAGAATTAATACCCATTCTTCTCAACATATTCCAAAAAATAGAAATCGAAGAAAAATTTCAGGACTCATTTTACAAAGCCAGCATCACTTTAATTCCCAAGCCAGACAGAGACCTAGCAAAAAAAGAGAACTACAAGCCAATTTTCTTCATGAATACAGATGCAAAAATCCTGAACAAGATCCTTGCAAATCGAATCCAAAATCACATAAAAAGAATTATCCACCATGATCAAGTGGGATTCATTCCTGGGTTATAGGGCTGGTTCAATATTTGCAAATCAATCAATATGATACATCACATTAACAAAAGAAAAGATAAAAACCATATAATCCTGTCGATAGATGCAGAAAAAGCATTTGACAAAATACAGCATTACTTCTTAATAAAGACCCTTGAGAAAGTCAGGAGAAGGAACTTAACTAAACATCATAAATGCCATCTATGAGAAGCCCTCAGCTAACATCATCCTCAAAGGGGAAAAACTGAGAGCTTTCCCCCTGAGATCAGGAACACGACAGGGATGTCCACTCTCACCACTGTTGTTTAACAAAGTGCTGGAAGTCCTAGCGTCAGCCATCAGACAACAATGGAAATAAAAGGCATCAGAATTGGTAAAGAAGAAGTCAAACTTTCACTTTTTGCAGACGACATGATACTCTACATAGAAAACCCGACAGACTCCACCAGAAGCCTTCTAGAACTGATCCAAGAATTCAGCCAAGTTGCAGGGTACAAAATCAACGACCAGAAATCAGTTGCATTTTTATACACCAACAATGAAGCAACAGAAAGAGAAATCAAGAAACTGATCCCATTCACAATTGCACAAAAAACCATAAAATACCTAGGAATAAACCTAACCAAAGATAAAGGAGATCTGTATGATGAAAACTATAGAAAACGTATGAAGGAAATTGAAGAAGACACAAAGAAATGGAAAACCTTCCATGCTCATGGATCAGAAGAATATATATTGTTAAAATGTCATTACTACCCAAAGCAATCTACACATTCAATACGATCTCAATCAAAATTGCACCAGCATTGTTCTCAAAGCTAGAACAAGCTATCCTAAAATTTGTATGGAACTACAAAAGACCCCATATAGCCAAAGTAATATTGAAGAAGAAAACCAAAACGGGAGGCATCACCATCCCAGACTTTAACCTCTACTACAAAGCTGTCATCATCAAGACAGTATGGTATTGGCACAAAAACAAACACATAGACCAATGGAATAGAAGACTCAGAATTGGACCCACAAATTTATGGCCAAGTAATCTTTGACAAAGCGGGGAAGAGTATCCAATGGAAAAAAAGACAGCCTCTTTAACAGATGGTGCTGGGAGAACTGGACAGCAACGTGCAGAAGAATGAAACTAAATCATTTTCTCACACCATACACAAAATAAACTCAAAATGGATAAAGGACCTGAACGTGAGACAGGAAACTATCAAAACCCTAGAGGACGAAGCAGGAAACAACCAACTTGACCTCAACCAAAGCAATTTCTTACTTGACACATCCCCAAAGGCAAGGGAATCAAGACCAAAAATGAACTACTAGGACCTCATCAAGATAAAAAGCTTCTGCACGGCAAAGGAAACAATCCGTAAAACTAATAGGCAACTGATGGAATAGTAAAAGATAGCTGCAAATGACATATCAGATAAAGGGCTAGTATCCAAAATCTATAAAGAACTCATCAAACTCCACACCTAAAAACAAATAATCCAGTGAAGAAATGGGCAGAAGACATGAACAGACACTTCTCCAAAGAGGACATCCAGGTGGCCAACAGACACATGAAACGATGCTCAGCATCCCTCCTCATCAGGGAAATACAAATCAAAACCACACTGAGATACCACCTCACGCCAGTCAGAGTGTCTAAAATGAACAAGCCAGGAGACTCTAGATGCTGGCAAGGATGCTGAGAAATGGGCACCGTCCTACACTGCTGGTGGGAATGTAAGCTGGTGCAACCTCTCTGGAAAACAGCATAGAGGTTCCTCAGAAAATTAACTCTAGAACTCCCCTATGACCCAGCAGTAGCACTGCTAGGAATTTACCCAAGGAATACAGGAGTGCTGATGCATAGGGGCACATGTACCCCAATGTTCACAGCAGCACTGAACAATAGCCAACACATGGAAAGAACCTAAGTGTCCATCAACTGATTAATGGATCAAGAGGATGTGGTTTATGTATACAATGGAATACTACATGGCAATGAGAAAGAATGAAATCTGGCCATGTGTAGCAACGTGGTTGGAACTTGAGGGTGTTATGCTGAGCAAAATAAGTCAGGCAGAGAAAGACAGATACCATATGTTTGCACGTATAGGAGGATTAGGAGGACCTTAACAGAGGACCATGGGGAAAAAGAAGGGGAAAAATAGTTGGAGAGAGGGAGGGAGGCAAACCATGAGAGACTCTTGAATGCTGAGAACAAACTGAGGGCTAATGGTTGTCAGGCAGAGGGGAAGGGAGGTGATGGGTACGGAGGGGGGCACTTGTTGGGATGAACACTGGGTGTTATATGGAAACCAACTTGGCAATAAAGTATAAAAGAAAAAAAAAACAATAGCCAAATTATGGAAAGAGCCCAAATGCCCATCAATTGATGAAAGCGTAAAAAAGTTATGGCTATAACTTTTTAGAATTGATGTGAAAGTATGATCCATGAAAGAAATAACTGAGTAGCTGGACTTCATTAAAATTAAAAACTTCTGCTCTACAAAAGACGCTATCACAAAAATGAAAGGAGAAGCCACAGTCTGGGAGACAATATCTGTAAGAGACACATCTGATAAAGGACTATTTCCCAAAATACACAAAAATCTCTTAAAACTCAGCAATAAAAAAGCAAACCACCAGATTATAAAATGGGCCAAAAACCTTAAGAGACATCTCACCAAAAAAGATATGCAGATTGCAAATAAGTATATGAAAACATGCTCCACCTCATATGTCATCTGAGAAATGCAAATTAAAATAACAATGAGATACCAGTACATACTGTCAACATCAAATGTTGGTAAGGATGTAGAACAAGGAGCTCTCATTCACTCCCTGCTGGAATGCAAAATGGTACAGCCACTTTGGAGGGTATTTTGGTGATTCCCTACAAAATGCAGTATCCTCAGCAATCATGCATCTTGATGTTTACCCAACGGAATTAAAAAGTTACATCCACGCAAAACCCCGCACACTAATATGTACCACGGTTTTTTTTCATAATTGCCAAACTTGGAAGCAACCAAAAATGTCCATCAGTAGGTGAATGGGTTAATAAATGTTGGTGCATCCAGACAGTAAGGGATTACCCAGGGCTAAAGAGAGGTGAGCTACCAGACACAAAAAGACATGGAAGAACCTTACGTACATAGTACTAAGCAAAAGAAGGATTCTGTAAAGGCTACAGACTGTAAGATTCCAACTGTGTGAGATTCTGAAAAAGGCAGAACTATGGAGAGGGTAACAATATCAGTAGCCTCCTCTCTGGAAAGAGAGGTGTGGAAAGAGAGGTAAACAGATCGAGCACAGATGATTTTGAGGTCAGTGAAAATGCTCTGTGTAACACTATAATGGTGGATACACGATATTATAAATTGGTTCAAACCTATAAAACAGAAAATGCCAAGAATAAATCATAATTAAACTATGGGGGGCACCTAGGTGGCTTAGTTGTTTAAGCGTCCAGCTTGGCTCAGGTCATGATCTCATGGTTTGTGGGTGTGAGCCTCATGTTGGATTCTGCACTGACAGCTCAGAACCTGGAGCCAGCTTTGGAATCTGTGTCTCCCCCTCTCTCTCTGTCCCTCCCATACTCATGTTCTTTCTCTCAAAAATAAATAAACATTTTTAAAAAATTAATAAATAACTAAACTATGGATTGTGGGTGATAATGACGTGTCCATGTGGGTTCACGTTAACAAATGTTAACTCTGGTGGGGGCTGTTGATCATGGGGTAAGCTGTGTGGGCATGGAGACAGGATACAGGAAATCTTTGTACCTCAATTTTGTTATGAACCTAAAAACTGCTCTGAAAAGGTGAAGTCTTAGTTTTTAAAAATCAACACAAAATAATCATGAGGTAAAATACAGTGATCATAAGAAGATAGAACTGGCTTCTTAGCATAAGCTGTGAAAGCCAGAAGACACTGGAATGGGTTGAGAGAAAGCCAAAATCAAATAGGTCTGAGCCCCAATTATCATTGGGAATCATAGGAAGACAGCACAGCAGAGAAGAAAGGAAATGGCACCACGAAATCTCCCCTGGCTACCATGTTATGTAGAAGGAAGCTAATGTTCAATCAATACTCCAAGAGGAACGACTAGGAAAGAGCAAGGAAGATGGCTGAGGGTAGACACCGAGAGGTTTGTAAGGTGAAGATTGAAATGTCCACATAGCAAAGGCTGGGGAAGTCATAATCTAGTGGAGTCATGATTTGGAAGTTTCATAATTAGACCTCAGAGGTTGCACATGCCCAGTGAGAGCTGAGGTGACACTTAGTAGGAGGATTATGCCATGATCATCACACATACTTTATGCCAAGATCAATCCTACATGTTGCATCCACAGTAGATGAAGCAGACAGAAGTCAATTCCTAGAAAGCAGGTGAAATGGGTTGAGATCAGTAGGAGTTAAGAGAGAAAGGACACTCCTTAGACCAGACTCACATCCCATCCCCTCCTCCACTCCAGGAGGGTCCAATAAATTCCCCCTATGCCCAGATGCTTCATGACAAGAAAGGAAAGACACGGCAAAGGGAGGAAAGATCTGAAAGGCTGACCAGTACCAAAAGAGACTGTGTATCTACATCAGGCTTTTTCAAACTGAAAGAAATGGGAAACTTTAAACTTTACTCTCCACCATCCCCCCTGACTAGTACAGAACAGGATGTTTCAGACCAAGAATAGAATAATTTTAAGGGTTCCTGGGTAGTTCAGTCGGTTACGATCTCATGGTTCAGGAGTTCGAGCCCTGCATTGCTCTGTGCTGACAGCTCAGAGCCTGGAGCCTGCTTCAGATTCTGTGTCTACCTCTCTCTCTCTGCCCCTCATCCATTTTCTGTCTATCAAAGATATACATGTAAATTTTTTTAAAAGAATGGAAAAATTCTAGAATTTAAAGCACATTCCTTTTTGTTTGTCTCTCTGCATGTTCAAGGTGGCCCTACTACACTCCTTTACTGAGATCTCTTCAGCAACCAGTCAATGACCAGATACTTAGCAGATGCTAAATAGATATGTGATGAATGACTAGGATGACCATTTCTCACCCTTCATTAGACCTCACTTCATGCATGATTCCCTCAGATCCAAAGCCATCCTGATGCTCTGACATTATCTCCTGGCTAGAGGAAGCCCCACTCTGTGTGTTCATGGCATCTCGTACTCACCTTGCACATAGCATGTGTCTCCCTGAGCTGTAGTTGTGTTGTTGTTACTCTAGACTGAGAACTTCTTGTCTCATTTGTCTTGGTCTCCCCTAGATGCTATAAAAACATATCTGTTGAATTCATTCATTAAATTATGGATGGACCCCTATGCGTGGAGCAAGAGGCATAAGAAATGAACAGGCATGGCTAAAATAAAAGGAAAAAGAAGAGCTGAGGAATGGCCATGATGGATAGGAGAGAGGCCTATACATTGTATGGCCCCACGACACCCCGCTGAACATGGCCTCATTTTACTCCCTAAGGACAAACCACCTTGGGAGCATCCTAGAGGTCTGTGGCAAGTTCTGGGACAGGGGGAGATTGGCAGGGTCCCATCCCAGGTACTCATATTGTACTAGACAGTATGGAATAGGGAACAACAACAACAACAAAAAAAAAAAAAAAAACAGTCCCAAAACTCAGGAAACTAAATTGCCTAAAATACTGGAGGATTCCTACACACATGCACATATACAAAGGAGCAAGAGGAGCTCATGAAATAATTACTGTTCTCCAACCACCTCTCACCTGGCAGCCTCCCTGTCTCCTTGGCAAGGGTGGGGCAAACAGATACTGCTCTGAAAGGAAAGAAATTGTGTCAAGAAGCTGCCTTCCCTTCTACATTTCTTGCATCTCACTCATTATTTTAAAATCCTGACATTTATTATTAATCCGTTTCATCCAGTTTGAGATCCACATGACTAAGCTCTTATTGAAGCCAGCTTGAATTAATTTGGCAAGCGTTCCTTCACCAAGCATGTGCTGAACAAAATCTAAATATATCAGCCAAGAAGATAAGCAGCCATGGCTCTTTAGCAGTGAAGACATGTGGCTAAGATTTCATTTGGGGATGAGGAGGAACTCAATAAAGTGACATAGCCAGGTTTATACTGATGTTTGAGGACTGGTGTGTTTTGGATTGTCATTTTTTTCTAAAGACCAACGCGATCTTATTTTTCCAGATGAGCAATTCCCAAAAGCTGCTTCTTACTTCCTCATTAATGTAATATAATCTTTGCTCTGCCCCAATCCGGCTGCCTTCCTGAGTTTATTTCTGCTCCATTCATTCCCCAGGATGGCTTGAAAGTAACACATATGACTTGTATACCTCCCTTCAGTGTTCTGGACAAGCTACGCGGTCATGAGCATTCCTGAAGACTTCCTTTCTCTCCCATCATTGTTCTTGGTTTGCACCAGATTTCGCACATTGTCATGGCATTTGCACTGTGTGGATGGTGAGAGGGTACATATTTGCTATGGAAAGCTCCTCCCACAGATGTGCCCTGAGGATCCACGAAGTAGGAGCTCGTGTTCTCTCAGAAAACTATCTCAGATGCCAGGGAGGCACTGTGAAGTATTTGTCATTGCCTCCCAGGCTCTTCCTGTTAAACTAAGAAATTCATCCATGTACAGTGCTTTGCATTTGCTGGGGTGTCACAAAAGCTGGAGAACAGAAGGGAGGCTCTGAAACCACATATTCCCTTGGCTCGTTCGCTGAGAAGGGAAACACTTTAGGGAAAAAAAAACAACGGCCCTTCGTGTTTCTCACACTCCTCTGTGCAGACTGATCTCATGAATCTCTGGATTCTCCGGCTGTTGCTTTGGCTCTCATCAAGCCCAACATTCTCCCTTGGGGAGGCATCTTTAAAGACTCTTCGGCCCTACCAGCATCCTCTCCATTTCTTTATATTCTGGTGCATTTGAAACTCACAAGAAGTTTCTTAACGCTGTGGTTTTATCCTGCCAAACGGAAGGTCAAATCTTTCCTGCAGAACCTTATATACCAGCAATTAATTCTATTCTCAAAATAGCCCCCCGCCAAACCCTTTAATCAGTCAGTAGACCTACCAGGCATTGTGCGCAATACAAAAGGACCTATAAACATAGTCCCATCTTCTGAGAATGTACAGTTATCTGAAGAGATCAATGAGAAATCAGACAGTATACCATCCAGTACTCAGTGATGTGAGCTGGCATTACTGTAGGTGATGGGGAGGTGAAGTCTGAGCCTGTGGAGATGTTGATGCTGGAGTTGCCTTCTTAGCAGCAAGCCTGACAGTAAGACCTAAAGTAGATACAGGGTTGACCTGAGCAGAGAAGAGGACCAGAAGGACATTTGCGGTTGTTGAGAACATCTGTGAAAACAGCCCAGAAGCAGGGGTGAGCCTCACCCTGGGAAGATCAAGGAGTCAGTTGGACTAAACACTAAAACACTTGTGTATATCATCTGGTCTTCATTAGGGGGTGTTTACCTTCACTTAGAAACTCACACCTTAGGATGTGATCTTTTTGCCTTTCGGAGAGATTGTATCCCACAGGTTTTCAATTCAGAAAAACCCTGGGCTCAGATCCCAGCTCTGCCGCCTACCACTGTGTGACCTTGGTTAATTTAATCAATGTCCTAATCATTAAATGGAGATAACAATGGCACGTTATTTGTAAGGTTATTGTAAAAATTAAATGCCATGTGTATTAATAACACAAAGCCTACCACACAGTGAGCACTCAAAAACATGTTAGTTATTTTATTAAGGAATTAACATTCTCTAATGCTTGCTGCTGATTTTCCAATTATGAACCCCTACTTCAGCTAAACCAATCTTACTCCTTTTGAATGAAGAACAATACCTCTTCTTTAACCCCTTCACTGATGCTCTGAGCTGAAGATAATTTCTCTGAGTGTTGTATTTTGGGCCTTCACATCAAGGTTTTATCTTTGTCACCCTCTAGCCTGCAAACTCAGTGAGTGCATGGCTTAAGAGCAAAATCTTTTTTTTTTTTTTTAATCATGATTTAGCATGCAGTGGCCAATCTACGTGGGGCGTCATAAACTTTCAGTGAATATTGTTGAGTCAGCAAATGGAGGAGGGTACACTCTATTTAAAGCATATAGCTGTCTGCATAGACTGTCTGACTACTGAGGTTGCCTTTGGTGGTGGTGACAATACTCCATGGGGCTTTTTCTGTTGTCTCCTTGGAGTTTTGGGTGAGACCCCAAAGCAGACGATAAGGACTGATAAGTGATCGCAATTTCTAAACAGAGGTATCTTGCATATCTTTATAGATCTTGCCAAGGTCTGGCCAAACAGACCAAGCAGCTGTTGCCCCTTCCTGTGCACAGAAGAAGGCTAGAGATGCTTTAAGACAGGAAGGGAGAATTCCAAGGAGTGGAGAATGAATGATGTGTATTTTTTCCTCCTTTCAAATGCCAAACTCTACTGCTTTCAGCATGTTGCCATGCAGCCAGAGAAGGATAAGGCCAAAATGATCCTGGGGAAACTTGAGACCTGTTCCCTGGATTTCGGGAAGGGGCACATTGGAGACTGGTAGCCTGGCTATTCCCAGAAGTCTGCTAGAAAGCTTGGCTCTACCACAGTATAGGATGCTGGTAGGGTTCCCAGAGACTAAGTGGATCTCACAGGACGTAACTGGCCTTGAGTCATCATTAGAGGAGAGCACCCACAAGGACCACATGCTGGGAACTGTCATCCCCAGAAGAAGGCAGGCTGGAGGTAGGGACAATATTGAAAGTACTTACTACTAATAGGACAGCAGCACCCAACAATGAAAGACTCCAGCAAACAATGAAGTATCCAATACGATCCATATGGGCTGAATATCAGTCTGGCCAACAGTGTTTCCTCAAGGCACAAGAGCTGGGCAAAAGGGGGTAGGGGTGGGGGTGGGTTCAAGAGGTCAGCTACAAGGGAAAGGCCCATTGTGGGAGTCCTCAGTGGGAAGGTGTCGAAAGACCCAACCAAAGAGCCCGTATGACAGAGCCAGCATTTGGATAATACAACAAAGACATTGTACTCCCTCCCCCTACCTGCCCAGTCCACTCTACCTTTGTATCTACCAACAATCAGTAGGAGAAAAAGCAGAGTAAGAACAGTATGTGAACAAACTATTGGGCCCTTTCTCTCTGGCTGGTCAGGAAAAGCCTGAATAAGGGCCTGCGCTGGAGAGATACAAGGAGCTTCTGGTCATGTGAAGTGGAGCTCTGATGTTCATTTCACAGGTGATATGTCAAAAATTGAAGAGTAACTGGAAAACTATGGAATACATCCATGGTATTATCTAGGAACTGAAAAAGAGAGATGGGCTTAAAGGTATAAATCAGAGAAAAACTGAGTCATTTCCAGGTTACATTCTTTTGTGCCACCCTTTCAAATAACTGATTACAAAGCACCAAGATCTTCAGAAGTTGTCATGTAAGAAGTCTGGCATTTAAAAAGATCACCCACTATAGCCAGTCAAGTAGCACACTAAGAGTGTACTTCTGTCATGGGCCATTTCCTACAGGACAGATGAGGGGAGCTGGTTTCTCAATGCCACTGACACCAGGTTACAGTGTGCATACTGTGGGAAGGGTAATTACGCTCTTTACAGTGGCCGAACTAGAGACAAGTATTGACATCAGTCCTTGGACACAATTAATTACCTTTCATGACGTCTAATTTTCACTATGTGGAAAAGATATTCTTGGTAGGGGCTTAGGTGCACATAGGAGGCCAAACAGCATCCCAGAATTTTAATAAAAAGCACTGGCTCATATGCTATTTCTATTTTTAATTTTTTGAAGAACCTCCATACTATTTTCCACCGTGGCTGTGACAGTTTGCATTCCCACCCATAATGCATGAGGGTTCATTTTCCTCCACATCCTCACCAACACTTATTATTTCTTGTGTCTTCGATTTTAGTCATTTTGACAGGTGTGAAGTGATATCACATTGTGGTTTTGATTTGCATTTCCTTGATGATTAGTGATGGTGAACATCTTTTCATGTGTCTGTCAGCCATCTGGATGTCTTTTTTGGGAAAAATGTCTATTCAAGTCCTCTGTCCATTTTTTAATCAGATTAGTTGGGACTTTTGGTATTGAGTTGTGTAAGTTCTTTATATATTTTGGATATTCACCCAAAGAAAACAAAAACATTAATCAGAAAAGATATATGCACCCCTATGTTTACTGCAGCATTATTCACAGTAGCCAAGATAAGAAAGCAGCACAAGGCTCCATCAATAGATGAATGGATAAAGATGCCTCACACACACACACACACACACACACACACACACTGTAATATTACTCAGCCATAAATAGGAATAAAATCTTGCCATGTGTAATAACAGGGATGGACCTAGAGGCCGTAACTCCAAGTTAAATAAGACAGTCAGAGAAAGACAAATACCATACAACTGCACTCATATGTGGAATTTGAGAAACAAACAAAAGAAGAAGAAGAAGAAGAAGAAGAAGAAGAAGAAGAAGAAGAAGAAGAAGAAGAAAGAAAGAAAGAAAGAAAGAAAGAAAGAAAGAAAGAAAGAAAGAAAGAAAGAAAGAAAGAACAAAAATAAAGCAGACTCTTAAATATAAAGAACTGGTGGTTGCCAAAGGAGTAAAATTGATAAAGTAGATTAAGAGGGCCCCTCATCTTGATGAGCAATGAGTAATGTATAGAATTGTTGAGCCATATGATATGCCTAAAATACAAAACTGTACACACACACACACACACACACTCCCCACAACAGCCATCCCTGATTGTCTTAGGGTGGAAAATGATATAACACAGTAAATGAAAATAGAGAAAGAGAAAAATGGCAAGGTACTTTCCACTGACCTCATTACACATGGCAAGACCAAAGTCAAAGAAATTAAAAACTCCAATTGTGAGCCAGAGACAGTGTCAACAAAATATTAACCTTTGTACCTGGAAAGATAGGTTTATATTCAAGTGATCATAGTAAACTATTCAAGACAGTTTTTTTTTCCCAACAGGAGTATGACCCTATACAATTAGGAACACAACATCCAAAACTGGAAGAGGTCCCAGTGGGCTAAAGGCACAATTATCTCATTATTATAAACCAAAAGAAGTTGGGGTAAGCATAATAATGGGCTAACCATAAGAATAACCCCCCAAAATGGCCACAACCTAATTTCTGGAACCTTGGGATGTGTTAGGTTACATGGAGGAGGGCTGAAGTTGGCAGAAGTATTAAGATTGCTAATTAGCTTACCTTGAGATGGGAAATTAGCTTGGATTATCCAGGTGGGCTCAACCTTATCTCATGAGCCCATAAAAGTAGAGGGCTCTTTCTGGCTAGAGAAAGGAGATGTGAGGATGGAAGGACTGTCAGAAAGATACCATGTTGCTGCCTCTGAAGACAGAAGAAGGGGGTACCACCTAAGGACTGTGGGTGGCCTCTAGAAGCTGGAAAAGGCAAGGAAACAGATTTTTTTCTTACAACCTCCAGAAATAACCAGAGCTCTGCTGAAACCTCGATTTTAGCCTGAGACCTGTGTTGAAATTCTGAGATTCACTGTAAGATCATACACTGTCTGTGTAACATTCTTAAGACAGCAATAGAAAATGGAGGTGTATGGTGCAGGTTATAGCCCATTTCTAGAAAGCTCCCCATGAAGACTGGAGATCTGAATAACTATGCATAAATCAAAAATCTAACAAATACTGTGGGAGGAGAGAAGGTCATAATCATTTTAACTGATCCTACAAGAGCTAATTTTGTTTCAATTTAGGTCTCCAAGCCAACCAGGAAAACAGGAGATAGGTCAAAAAGGAGCTGAAAAGCAGAGATGTTAGTATAAATAAAATAAGTCTCCATGATAATTAGTATTTGATAACTAGTATAATTTATTGCTTTTTCTCCCTCTTTCCCCCTGCCTCCCCTCTCTAGCTCACTATGGTTCTTTTCTTTGTAATACTTCCTATCTTCTCTTACTTAACTTATCCTCTCTTACTTACTTAATGCATAATAGAAAATTGAAGTACATTTTCGTTATATGTTGCATTTATCAGTCCTGTCTCCAATTCTTAATTATGAAGGTGAATGATTGCACTTTCTGTTCTTACCACGAATGGGGCCCTCAGGTCATTCTTTCTTGAGACTCCGTGTTCCTCCTGTTCATATGCTACTTCCTACAAAGGATAAGTGATGGTAAGTGGAATGACCCCAGGATGATTCCACATAAAATCATTTGAGTGCTACCTTGTCCAGAGAACAGAAGGTGACGAAACGATGTGGTAACTGATTTGCCTAGAAATCTAGCAATGAAATGCTCTCAAAGGGAAAGAAGTTCTGACCAAAATAGGAGACACCAAAACCCTTCCCTTCCCATCACCAACCCCTATAAGCTGAAGGCCATAAAGTCTCAGTCCATTGCCCATAGCTGTGCTCCTGGGTCTCGACTCTACTGCCATCATTTCAGATCAGCCCCATCAAAACCAGATGGACCACCCGGATCCATGCTCATTAGTCATATGTTTTAAAATGAGCCCAGCTCTTACACCCACCGGATGGTAGCAACGGAAATGATTACTCTGGGCACCATCACTGTGTGACTGTGAAAGCAAGTATTTGCTGCTAACTGATTTGCATAATGGTGGAGAACTCCCAGAGTCCTGTTTTGGGGAAGTCTTTCCTGTTTCTGCTGTTCCATGTGCAATGCCAGTTTCTAAGGGAGGGGGAGCCAGATTCTGAAGCCGGTCACTCACCCCCCACCCTATCTGAGAGAACAGCACCCTCATCACCCTATACGACCTCAATCTAGTCAAATGAGCCCTTAAAAGCAGAGGGAGCACAATGTTTCCATGTCATGGGTAATGTATTCAGACCGCAGGACAAGATATGAGTGCCCAGTCCACTCTAAGAGGCAGGACAGATTGATCTGATTGAAAAATATTCCTACAGCCTCATCATGACTTAATATAAAGTCATTTTCCTTTCCTTCTACCCTGCAAGCAAGTATTTTTTAATCTTCTAACCTAACTCATGGAAAGATGAGCTATGTGTTTCAAAAGCCTATGCTCATGGGAATAAATAGTTAAAATGGGGTTTTCCCCAAATTCAAGCTAAGGAGGATTTGAGGAAGATAGAGAAAAATGAAAGGTCCCGCCAGGATCAGAGACCAGTGCCCTAACTCTACACAGTGCTCTAGGAGATACCAGGACCTTCTCATAAAGCTGGGAAACAGATTCGTGGGGAACGAACTTGGAGACAAAAGCCTTCAAAGGACAAGACTAGGCATGAAACAAATAGAATTTTAAGCAGAATAACTGTCTGGCTCTAAAGGAAACACCATTTGAATAAGCAATGAACCAATAAGCAGTTTATCACCAAAAATTACTTAGAAGGATTTCTCCAGCTTCATGAAATGTCCCCTTCTTGTATATCCCCAGAGAGTAGAAGGGGACCACCAAACATGCCTAAAATTTCATTTCTTATCAGAGGCAGAGAAAGACTCAAAGTAAGCCAAGTATGATTTAACAGAGAAAAAGAATGATTCAAATCGCAGCACCAGACTTCCTATTTTTTTAATGTTTTCTTCAAATTTGAAAGAGACAGTGAGCAAGCAGGGTAGGGGAAGGAGGGTGGCACAGAATCAGAAGCAGGCTCCAGGCTCCGAGCTGTCAGCACAGATCCCAACACAGGGCTTGAACTCACAAGCCAAGAGATCACAACCTGAGCCAAAGTCCAACATTTAACCGACTGAGTCACCCAGGCATCAGGCCTCCCTGCTTACTTTAACTGAAACTCTTGTACCCACACTGCTCTATCCCAATCTGAACAAATTGTACTCAGATCTCCCTCTCCCAACTCATGTTGGTGATCAGCAAACAATCCTACATACTCAGCCTCTTGGATTGTACCTTCTCATTTAATTGAAATCGGTTTGTCCCTTGAGAACAAAGCATCCCTGGGTAGCCTTCCCAATCAAAGCTATACTCTGCCTCAAGTCTCGTGCTGTAGTGGGCTGGGCTGGTTGTCCACCCTATTTCCCATTGCCATGTCCTTTCTGTTGCACCTCTACCCTCTTAGAAAGCCTCTGTTCTCTGAGATGATGCTCTGCAAGGCATGCATACACCACTTGCTCCTGGCTCAGAACCTTCCTTCCTCTCCGCCCCAACTCTTATCACTTTCAGTAAGGTCAGCCTCCTTAGGGAAGACCTCTCAGACACTCCTGGACATTCAAATTCTTGACCTCCTTATTTTGTGACTTGATTTACTTCAGCCCCCTGATCTCAGGATCAAACCATGGTTGAAACCTGTTATCACCAAAATTTGTACAACTCTGACATCCCAAACACAAACATTTCACTCTCCAGACTATCTCTCCACTAGCACACTTAAGCTTGAGTACCAACATTTTAGAATGTTCCAGCCTCATCATGACTTCTAATTCTTTGGTTCTGACATTTTTTCCATATCCAGACTCCATTTGCCATCCTTCTCATTCAGCTGAGATGACATATTCCATCACAATAATCATACTTTTGCAAACACCATCTATTCTCTTGTCCCTTCTCTCCTTCCATCATACCCACCTAGAAAAGCCCCCACTCTGGAGGCATAGCAACCATTCACCATTTCTGTGCCTGCACCCAAAGCAGTGTAATAGAGCTAGAGAAATTCTAACAAACAACCAGGAAGAACGGTTTCATTTTTAATTCATATTCTTACATCACAAATATAATCACAGCTACCTGGCAATTCTGCTCATTTCTGTCTCAAATCACCCACCCCACTCTCAGCCTCAGATGTTGACCTTACCTCATACCTCACAACATTTCCTCATCTTAAAGATTATTTTTATCTATCTATCTATCTATCTATCTATCTATCTATCTATCTATCTAATCTATCTTGAGAAAGAGAGAGCACAAGCTGGAGAGGGACAGGGAGAGGAAATCCCAAGCAGGCTCTGCACTGTCAGCCCAAAGCCTGATGTGGGGCTTGATCCCTGAAATGTGAGACTGTGACCTGAGCCAAGATCAAGAGTCAGATGCTCAACAAACTGAGCCACCTGCAAATTGGCACATTCTCCCATCATCCTTGTATGTTCTAACTGTTGATTGGTCAGAGGAAAGCTGAGAAGTTGTGTACATTCACTTTGATTTACTCTTAGAAGTACAATTCATGTCACCAGATTCTGTTTTTCATCTCCTAGTAGACAAACAACATCTGCAATTATATGTGATTTTTCTCCCAACATTAATGCATATTATGTATTTTGTTCTCCTGATTGCATACATTAAGACTTCTAGCACCAAGCAGAATTGGCAGTAATGAAACCAATGAGGACTTGCACCAATGATTGATTTCTGACTTTAAGAAGAGCCTTTTTGTATTATTGTTAAGTGACTATTTTTGAAAGAATTTCAGACTTGAGAAAGCTGCAAAAGCAGTACAAGAAATGTGCAATATGTTATATATTTTTAACGTATATAATTTTGTACAGAGAGGGGGGAAACATTAACATAAATATTCATTCTGAATGTCAGAAATAGAGAGGTGCCCAGGTGGCTCAATCGGTTAAGCACCCAATTCTTGGTTTCAACTCAGGTCATGATCCCAAAGTTCGTGAGATCAAGACCCATGTTGGGTTCTGCGATGGTGGTAGCCTGTTTGGGATTTTCTCTTTTCTCTCTCTCTCTGTCTCTCTCTCTCTTTCTGTCTCTCTCTCTCTGTCCCTTCTCGGCTCATGCTCTCTCTCTCAAAATCAATAAATACACTTTCAAAAAAACAAAATAAAAGTCATAAATACACGAACAGGTATACTCAGAGATGTGGTGTTCTCTCCATGCCCTCTACCCCCTTCCCATCCTCCATCTGCTCCATTTTGTCCCGCCCACTGTTCCTAAGTTTCTTTTTTATACAAAGGAACAGAGATACACATATGTTTTCTTATTTTCTCTTGTCTATGAAAGGCAGCATTCTATCAATATTCTTCCACATTTTTTTTATTTTATACTTTTTAAAAAGTGTTTGTTTTGAGAGAGAGCATGAGCAGGAAGAGGCAGAGAGGGAGAGAAAGACATGGGGCTCAATCCCATGAACTGTAAGTTCATGATGTAAGCCAAAATGAAGAGTTGGACGCTTAATCAACTGAGCCAACCAGATGCACCTTCTACATTTTCTATTCTTCACTTAGACTATACCTCCAGATTCATACCATACTTTTATTTATAGAGCTCCTCCCAATGACCCTCCATTGTGTGACTGTACCATAGCTAAAAAATTATTCTCCTATATGTATTTAAATTGTTTCATGTATTTCACAAGATTTAAAATACTGTCATAAATAGCCATGTGTATTTTAAGATTTGGGCATATAAATCTTCAGGGTAAATTTCTAGAAGTGGGATTATTGATCAAAAGGTAAAGACATGTATAATTGTGTTAGATTTCACCAAATTCCACTGCAAAAACGATGGACCAATTTATATTTTTACCAAAAATGTATGAAAGTGGTTGTTCATCCACAGCCTCACCAACAGCATTTTTAGTCATAATGTGTTTAATTTTTACCAATGGAATAGGTGAGAAATGGTATCACAGTGTACTTTTAATTTGCATTTCCATAATTATGAATGAAATTAAAGAGCTTTTCGTTGATTTAAGAGCAACTTTGGGATCCTCTAGATGTCTCAGTCACTTAAGCATCAGACTTTTGATTTTGGCCCAGGTCATGGGATCAAGCCCCCCATCAGGCTCTGCACTAAGACTCTCTCTCTCTCTGTCCCTCTCCCCCACTGGCTCATTCACTCACTCTCTCTCAAATAAAAGAAAATAGGGGCACCTGGGTGGCTCAGTCAGTTAAGCATCTGACTTCAGCTCAGGTCATGATCTCACGGTTTGTGGGTTCGAGCCCCACATCGGGCTCTGTGCTGATGGCTCAGAGCCTATTTCAGATTCTGTGTCTCCCTCTCTATCTGCCCCTTCCCCTCTCGCTCTGTTTCTCAAAACTGAATAAATGTTTAAAAAAATTTTTTTAAAGAAAAAAGAAAATAAATACATAAAGAGCAATCTTTTTATCAATCAATGCATATTATTGGCTCACATTCCTATCAAGATTTTATATTTTATTCTCTCAATTTTTAAGACTTCTACATTTAATAGAGGCATTTCCCTTTATCTACAACATATGTTGAAATATATTCTGCCAATTTATTGTTTGTCTTTTGTCCTTTGACTTTATTTATTGTGCTTTCCAACATACATTTTTATTTTTTTCTTTTTCTTTTTTTTAAGATAATGATTTTATTTTATTTTTTTACAAATAGTTTATTGTCAAATTAGTTTCCACATAACACCCAGTGCTCATCCCCACAAGTGCCCTCCTTCATGCCCATCTCCCCTACCCCCCACATCCATCAGTCCTCAGTTTTTGTCAGCATTCAAGAGTCTCTCATGGTTTGCCTCTCTCCCTTTCCCCCACCATTTCCGCCCTTCTTCTCCCCCTTGTTCCTCATTTAAGTTCCTCCTAATCCTCCTATACATGCAAACAAATGATATTTGTCCTTCTCTGCCTGACTTATTTCGCTCAGCATTTTTATACACCAACAATGAAGCAACAGAAAGAGAAATCAAAAAACTGATCCCATTCACAATTGCACAAAAAACCATAAAATACCTAGGAATAAGCCTAACCAAGGATACAAGAGATCTATTTGATGAAAACTATGGAAAACTTATGAAGAAAATTGAAGAAGACACAAAGAAATGGAAAAACATTCCATGCTCATGGATAGGAAGAATAAATATAGTTAAGATGTCATTACTACCCAAAGCACTCTACACATTCAATGCAATTCCAATCAAAATTGCACCAACAAAATTTTTATTTTTATAGAAGGGAATTTAACAATCATTTCCTTTATAGTCCCTGGATTTTGAATCACAGGCAACTTCTGCTTATACCCAAATTATAGAGGTACTCACCCATTTTTCTTCTACTACTTGGCTGGCTTCATTTTGATGTTTAAAACTCGCATGTATTTGGGGTTTATTCTCATGTGTGGCATAAGGAAATGACCTAATTTTATCTTCCCCAAAGGAACAAACAAGTTTTTTAAAACTCGTTTTTAAGTAGGCTCCACACCCAGCATGGAGTCCAATGCAAGGCTTGAACTCAACTCTGAGATCAAGACTGAACTGAGATCAAGAATCCGCCACGTAACCAACTGAGCCACCCAGGTGTCCCTAGAAATATTTACTAGAAAGTGCATGTTGGAGGGAGCCCCTGGAAGGCTCAGCCCAATAAGGAGCCAACTTTTGGTTTCAGCTCAGGTCATGATCTCCAGATTCGTGAATTCAATCTCCGTATCAGGCTCCAACCTGAAAGTACAGAATCTGCTTGGGATTCTCTCTCTCCCCCTCTCTTTGCCCCTCCCCTACTTTGTGCATGCTCTCTCTCTCTCTCAAAATAAATGAATAGAAACTTTTTAAAAAGTGTAACTTTGACTTAATAACTGAGATGTCCACTTTGTCACATGCTTAATTGCCTTATGTACTTGAGTCTTTTACTGAAACTTTTATTTTACTAGTCTGTTTACTCATGTACTACTACCACAGTGACTTAACTAAAGAGACTTTCTTTTCCTTTTTTAAAAAATTTTTTTAAATGTTTTATTTATTTCTAGGAGAGAGAGAGAGACAGCGTGAGCAGGGGAGGGTCAGAGAGAGAGGGAGTCACAGACTCTGAAACAGGCTCCAGGCTCTGAACTGGCAGTCAGCACAGAGCCTGACACAGGGCTCGAACCCACAAACCACAAGATCCTGAGCTAAGCGAAAGTCAGACACTTAACTAAGTCACCCAGGCGCCCCCTAAAGAGACTTTCTATTATAGTTTAATGCCTGAGAAGATCAGTCTCCTATAATTTATCCAAAGGATACAGGAGTGGTGATTCAAAGGGGTACATGTACCCCAGTGTTTATAGCAGCACTATCAACAATATCCGAAGTATGGAAAGAGCCCAAATATCCATCAACTGACGAATGGATAAAGAAGATGTGATATATACACACGATAGAATACTACTCAGCAATTAAAAAGAATGAAACCTTGTTATTTCCAACAACATGGATGGAATGGGAGGTATTATGCTAAATGAAATAAGTAGTCAGAGAAAAACAGGTATTATATGACTTCACTCATATGTGGAATGTGAGAAACTTAACCAATGACCATAGGGGAAGGGAAGGAAAAATAAGGTAAAAACAGAGAAGGAGGCAAACCATAAGTGACACTTAAATACAGAGAACTGAGGGTTGATGGGGGTGGGTGACTAAGGGGGCTGGGGAAAGTGGGTGACAGCCATTGAGGAAGGCACTTGTTGGGATGAGCACTGGGTATTGCATGTAAGTGATGCATCACGGGAATCTATTCCTGAAGCCAGGACTACACTATATGTTAGCTCACTTCACAATTAAAAAATGAGATTAGTCTCTTATACTTTTTTTTTTTTTTACAAATAGTTTATTGTCAAGTTAGTTTCCATATAACACCCAGTGCTCATTCCCACAAGTGCCCTCCTCCATGTCCATCACCCCCCTCCCACCCACACACACCCATCAGTCCTCAGTTTGTTCTCAGCATTCAAGAGTCTCTCATGGTTTGCCTCTCTCCCTCTCCCCCACTATTTCCCCCCTTCTTCTTCCCCAAGGTCCTCCGTTAATTTCCTCCTAATCCTCCTATACGTGCAAACATAAGGTATCTGTCCTTCTCTGCCTGACTTCTTTCGCTCAGCATAACACCCTCAAGGTCCATCCATGTTGCTACACATGGCCAGATTTCATTCTTTCTCATTGCCATGTAGTATTCCATCGTATAGATAAACCACATCTTGATCCATTCATCCGTTAATGGACACTTAAGCTCTTTCCATGTTTTGGCTACTGTTGAGAGTTCTGCTAGGAACATTGGGGTATATGTGCTCCTATGCATCAGCATTTCTATATCCCTTGGGTAAATACCTAGCAGTGCTATTGCTGGGTCATAGGGGAGTTCTATTGTTAACTTTTTGAGGAA